>NC_136625.1:19736785-19999285 GCF_933228915.1 Telmatherina bonti
AATTCTGCAAAGAAATACATGAAGTCTGAAATTCTTTAATAGTGAAGCTTCTGCAGCTCGCTTGCGGATCATTCTGTCTATATAATTGATAACTGAGCCCCGGCAGCTTATTGAGGGAAAAACAGCAAAATCCCTTTTAAATGTATTAGAAATGTCCAACATAACACATTTACTGGTTCTTCTTTTTCCACCAGTTTTAAATCTTATTTCACAAATCCAGAGTAACGAGGGCTGTCAGGGCTGCATGCAGATGTGGCTCTGGATGATATTAAAAGTGCTTTGCTCCATTTATGTGAGACTGTAAGGATTTTGCTTGGCAGGGAGCTCATCTTCCCTTGTTTTATTTTAGTCTTATCATTTTAGCTACAAAGTCACTTTCTGTTTGTGATGTCAGAATTACACAAGTAAACAGCCTTGCTGAAACATGGTTGTAAGAATTTATTTTTATTATCAGAAAATAAATGTTTTATGTGCAATCTGATTGATCTGACTTAAATCTAAAAGTCTGGAGTCATTTACTGAGATTGTATATATACACATATTGGTAGAGTGATGAAAGGTAAGATGCTTTATCTGATTAGTCAGCTCAAAAGCTATCATTCTATTTTATATAAATGTGTCCACTTATTTGATCTAAAAATGATTCCAAAATATGAACCTATAATAAATAAGCTGAAACCTAAGACAATGATAGATATTTTGGCAAATATGCTCTTTAACAGAGAGTGACACACATGCCATCTAAAAATATGGAGACAGATATGAAAAAAATTCGCCTCAAAAACAACTTTCAATAACATTTTTGTTTGTTTTGTGTATGTGTGTGTTTGTGCACATGAAATAAACAAAAAATATTCTCTAGTATCTGTTACCTTTCTAAATGTTTCCCTTGGTATTTCTCTTCTTAATCATTTAGTGCTCTATGTATAATTAATAGTAAGGAAGAAAATAGGTATTTCAGATACTAAGTGTTCAGTTTCAACACTTTCATTATGCAGTATGGTAAAAAATAACAAAAAAACCAAAACACATTAGAAGTCACATAACAAGGTAGGATTTCCAGTGAGGAAGATGGTATGTTTTAGTTTCCATTCCAACTCAAATCTCTGTGCAGGTGAAGATGCTCAGCACATGTCAGAGCAAATATTAGTCAGCATTTGCTGAGAGAACACAGACATCCTGACAGTTCACCACTTACTTTTGCATCTAGTTTTGTGGCACAGTCCTACACAGATATATGACCAATAAACTAGAAGTCCATTTGTACTTTCATAATAAAGTAGTTTTAGTAGTACTACATACAAAATACTTTTCAAGAGTAACCTTTGACACAAGGACACCAAACTTTATTATCAACGTCAATTTTCAAGTCATGAAAATGGCATCTGGCATTTGAATTATTCAGTCCAAATTTAATTAATCCTTCTTGTTTATATCTTGGATGTTTTTTGAAAATTGTCCATTGAATTGTGTTAAAATTTATACTGGATATCCACAAAAATGAAGATAATCTGTATTTATTTACAACTAATCTGTCATCACATTTTCCCCCCCTTTTTAAAATATAGGGTTTTTTGTAATCTTGTAACATAAAACGAAACAATAATGGGAGTTTCAGTCATTCATTTATTATATAGTCTTTACAATATGAAAATGTAATTTATTATCACTAGTTTTGATAGATGTTGTATCTACTACATGAATGCGCAAATCCAGTCCTCGATTACCACAGTCCTGAAAAGTGTTAGCAGCTTCCCTGCTGCAACACACACCACATCAGACTAAATTAGCAGACTGGTGCAGAGCCCGACATCAAACTGCACCAGTCTGCTAATTATCTATTGATGTGAGTCAGGTGTGTTGCAGTGGAAACTCCTAACAATATCGTGCCTGTTAAGTGGTGAGTCACACACCAGCCACAAAAAAACCTGTAAAATCAATTATGTAACAGAATTTATAAAGTTCATAACGCAGACTAGACATTAACAACACCAATAACAGCTTAGAAAATATTTTAATAAAAGTGGTGATGTCCTAAGTCTTTTTGAATTACAGTCTGTATTATTCATTCAAAAAATTATAAATTTTTTGGGCTTGGGTGCCCTTTATAGGAGGGAGGGATGAAGAGCTCCACGCCAGGATTCTCCCTTAGGCTTGCTGCCGTCTCTGGACATGAACTATGTCCGTTTCCGTGTCCATGGATATTCAATTCTGAAAACTGGAAAACCTCTACTATGCCCCTATTTCAAAATTCACCATGGTTGCCTGTGCATAAGAATTTGTAATGCTGGAGAACAAAACAAAAAATAAACTGAATAACTGAATAAATAAAAACAAAACAAAAAAAAAAAGAAACAGCTTCTATTAGCACTTCTGTCGGCTATCTGTCAGCTAAATTTTTTTTTTTTTTGTCTTCTTTTTTTGTTTAATTGTTTCTCAAAACAGTGAAATATGATGACATGCCTTATAAAGATATATATAGTTCTGTAATGGTCAACCACTTTAGAACAAATAGATTTAGATCAGTTAAGTGGAATTAGGGAGGCTTGCCTTCTTTTTCTTTCTTCTGCTGGTCACAGAACTACTGGGCTGATAAGGGCATTTGTATTGTTTTGTCTTTGATAGATCTTAATGTATAAACATTTTCTGTCACATTATGGTATTCCTGCCCAACTTACCAGAGCTATCCCTAAAGAGTTTCCTCACCTTATCAAAAGTCACCTTTCTTTACGTATGAACAATATAATACACACCATTTCTAAATGTTATTGATGTGATGGAAAGAAAATGTAATAAACATATTTGCCAGATTTTTTAGTTTAGAGATGGAAATTCTGTTGAAAGTCTTTGATTAAGGACATTGACTGTCAGGGGGCTTCATTTTCACATAATAAAAAATATATTTTTAATAAGGTAAAAGAGATTCACTAAAATGATGAATAAGATATATCCTGTGAATATCAGAAGGTCCAAATATACAGACATAATCTCTATTTGTTCCTTTTGTGATGACACAGATGAAATGCTGATCGAACTCTTTTCTGAAACACCAAAACTGCAAAATATTTTCTGTTGTACCATGAAAATCTTGTTTACAAATTACTGGGATTTGTGGTGAACTTGTTTACTTTATAAGAAATTTTCTGATGTCCACAAATAAAGTTGGCAAAAAGTAAATTCAGCTTTCTTTATGTGTTAAATAAATAGAACACTTAGTTCTTTTCAATTGGTAAAAAAATTACTTACTTACTTACTTACTAGCTTACTGTTTAATAATGTTAAATGATTTTAAAAGCTCACACAGCACATTTTTTAAAACATGAATTAATTTGGTTTTGGTCTCACTCTGTCAACTGCACTTATGCAAAAATGCAAACAGCACAATGCAAGCTGTACAACTGCAAAGCAGGCATGTTGTCAAACATGCTTATTGGAACAACACATAAAATACCCATCCCCTCCATATGAATGAAGTTGTGATCTGAATTCACATGATAAGATCAGAATCTTTCATTTGATGTGTTTACAAGAAGCACTTTTAGTTTGATCTGGCTTTTAATCCTAACACTTATCAAACATGGCTACGGTAACACCAGCCACTTGGGGTGCAACAGTACATCCATCTACGTTCAGTGATGTAGTGGTATAATATTGTATTATGATCAAACTGGTGATTTACACTCCTACCTGCCACTATAAAAGAGCAATTTATCGGGTCTTTTTTTTCATGTTTAAGGGAGATTTTTTTCTTATACATTATGTTTTACTTGCGTAATATTTGTTTATAATGTTTTGGGATTCTCTGCAAATAGACCCATAAATTCCAATGAACAACAGCAGTACTAACTACTTTAGTTTCCAATCTACTTATGGATCAAAATAGAAAAATATCAATGCTTAATACTCTGCAGCCATGCAATAACTCAACCAATGAAACCTTATCAGAGTCCTACCTGACTGGCTGGTTTCTCCAATTATGGACCAGCTGCATGGATTTCTTCTATTCAATAGACATACGTCAATACATACGAGGCACTTTTACGACTGAGTTAATTGCGTGAACTAATTTTTCCTATTCAGGCTCAGTGGAGGTGTGGCACAGACAGCTCTTAATGGTCTCAGAATGATCCCTTGTCAACAGTTTAAACCATTTCATTACACTGCACCCTAGGTTACAATCAGGCAAAGCTTGACAATCATCATTAACATGCGCTTTGTGTTTGACGGCAGTCAACTCTCCAGTCATGGAGTTCAGTTCCAGCTGAGGCATAAATGCATCAAATGGCACTCTCAGTTTTCTGCACACTGAACATGCTTTTTGTTGGCTAACATTTTTGTTTTATTTTCCACAATTTTGCCTATTGGAGACATATGTAATGTTTAGTTGACATAACTATGGTTAGATTATGTTTTATAAATTTACTTATTAGACAGATTAATAAGACTAGGACTGTGTCCTAACATTTATAAACTTCTAAGTCTGCAGACAAGCTACACACAGTCAAAAAGATTTGGGGCAGTAGAATGATCTGTAAATGGAGCACTGACATCAGCTTAAAGGGTATAATATGTTGGACTAATTGCACATGGGAAAATAAGCCTTCATTTGGATCTGCAGCTTGATACTTAATACTTTTAATCTGTGTTTGTTCAGCTAAAGTCTTGCTCGGTGTGACCTTGTCTGTTCTTCGTCAGCTTATAATTTACTGCAGCAGGAGGTACTGGACTGCCAACAAATATATCTTAATATATCTCTGCATATTTTAGGATACATTTTATGTTGAGGAAATTCTCATTTCCCTTCTTGACTAAGTTTAAGGACTTCTTGATCATCACAGAAAGTACATACATATTTTCAGAGTACAGCTTTTTAAATGTAGTGAAATGTGAAATCACTGCTTATCACTGCTGCATTTTAAACTATTATCTCAATGACCATAACTCTGTTTATTTATATGAACGATTTTAAAAAATCATTTTTTAAAATAAAGATATATGTCCCAAGGATGTGCTGCAATTTCTCAAAAATATAAACGAGTTGGAGGGATTTAATTATTTTTCTTCATGATAACACTCCTATCATTCTTACTGTTCCTACTGCTCTCATTTCTTTTATCTTTCCTGAGGGGAAAAAAACAACACATTTTGTTGTTGTCTCAGTGTTCGTGCAAGTAATTAGAGGGTCAATCCAATTAAATATGCTAAATTCAAAAGAAAAGCTAATTACTGTTTGATGGAAATGAAAAGGGAAGCTATCTGAAGGGTTTATTTATCTGATTTTAACATTTATTGCCCAGTTTAAAACTAACTAGCTGATCTTTCTGGTTGTCGAGGAATGACACTAATCATCCTCTTTTATGTCAAAGCCAAGCTGAACCCCAGAGGTCTCATTAGAGGAGGAGCAGAGTTTTGACTGAGTAAAGGGATGAACTCCTTCAGGGGACAGTAAGAACCAGAAGAAATCCTGGCAGCAATTACATGCACATCACAGGCGAACTGAGTACAGACAGGACAGAGATGAAAGTGGAAAAAGTAAAAGCCAGTTACTGTACACCTCAAGAAGACAACTGACCGATATTGACTGTGATAGCAAAGCTTGAACTATTTTACTGTGTCAGTGTGTTTTTATGTTGTATGGGAATGTGCCTGCAGGTGATGTAGCAGCTAACACCACATGTTCCACCATTTAAGAAGGCCAAATAGTCATTGTTTAGTTGCTCAGTGATGAAAGTTTCAGTTTTTTCTATATCTTCAATGAAAACATAATCAAACCTAAAGTTATTCATATCCATGAGTAAATTTTTAATTGACTTCCGGCTGCAAAAACCATAAATAAGTCAAGATACAAACAGCAGAAAATTATAAAAAAATAAGTTAAACACATCATGAAAAATAGCAAAATTCAGAATTATTTACACCCTTCATTAATGTTAAAGCCTGTTTTTTCACAACGGAAACATCTTTTTATAAAAGTTTTAGAAATGTTTACATATGCACCGTGAAATATTTAGCCACTCCAGTTTTATATTTATTTTCCAGAAACTTACCTTTAAAACACTGAAATCATTCTGTCTGCAGGATTCTTTACCACTAACATGGTAGGTTTTGCATAATGTTTACCTGAAAGATCAATAGCTATTCTTCACTTACCCTGATGTTTTTATTTCTATGAAGTTGGCTGGCTCATAGGCTAAATAAATGAATAAATAATAAATAAACCCATTGTTGTTATTTTTACAATTAGTCTTTAAACATCACTGACTTTGTGATTATTTCTAGTTAAATGGATGGGTGAGCTTTGTCTCCTGGAGGTCCTGTTGAGATGTTGACTTTTAGAATTAATCAGATTTATTAGGATGACTTTTCGTTATCCTTAGACCTTGGACTACTTGGAGGTTTACTTGATAATATTCTGCTTGCCACTCCAGGCTGTCTGTGAAAACGACTCGGGCTCACAACATGACAATTACCAGAGGCACCAGCCAAAAAAAGACATTATTGATAAAGAACTATACCTACCAGCCAGAACAGAATTCAATTCAAAATTTGTAAATAGCTGGAAAGATTAAAGATTAGACTGATGGCAGTGAGAGAAAGAGTACGAATGAGATAGAGAGAGAGAGAGAGAGAATGAGAAAGAGCGGGAAAATATATTAACCTCAAAATCCTGATGATTGTCACAGACAAGGAGAATTCAAAGATTTCAGAAGAGATTAAGATTTTTTTTAGGCAGTTATGAGACCTGATTTATCCATGTGATTGCTTTGGCTTTGCTAATCAGGCTAAAACTGGTGGATAAAATATAGTTTTATTATTTACTGCAAGTGATAAACAACTGAATTACTGATGCAATAAATCATCCCTTTGATTATGTTCATCAAGGATCTGAGTAACTCTCAATTTCATTCATTCAAGTATGTGTTCATGCTATTTTTTTCATTAAGCAATCATTTATATTATTTTCTCACTGCAATGTGTGTGACTGTCCAAATAAAATATGAAATATAACACACACACACACACACACACACATTAGATACATATATATATATATATATATATATATATATATATATATATATATATATATATATATATATATATATATATATATATATATATATATACACTGTTAGATTTATCAGTACACTAATAATGAATTTACTGTGTTTTAGCTATTTTGTGGTGTTGCTTATTATATTGTAACTAATTCCCTTGCAGTGAGAGAGTTCCAGGTTGCAGTATCAATGATTTTGCTGCTGCTATCTTGTAAAAGCTGTATGTTTTGACCAAACACCTTGGCCATTTATTTTGAAATTACATACATATATACTGAAAATGACCCTATCATGCAATAATACAGAATCTTCTAAATAATTCCAGCTGGGGATCAGGATCACCCACAAATTTTGACCAAGACCCATTCCTAGATGAAAAAGCCAGAAAATTTGTCCAGGTGTTTTATTGCTAGCAGCAAGCAAGTCAGACAAACAGACAGACAGATAAATGCAAGCTAAGACATGACCTTCGCCACCTCCTTGGCAGAGATTAAAAAAGAGAGAAAAACTCTTTGTATATCCTAATTTCCTCTAAGCTCTGAGCAGCAAATGATTAAAAGATTATTAAAATAGCTGGATGGCCAGTTGCTTACTGAATCAAATGGACAAATCCTTCAAGTTTGAACTAAGTTTTAAACGGGCAGCATTGTGTTATGTTTTATATACTTACTAAATCTCAAGAGTGTACAAACTTATCAAAGTAACAAACCCCCCTACTTCTATGAGAAACCTGATCTGCAGCACAGTCACACTCAACTTCACCTGACAGCTTGAAACACTAGACCACCTGAGAAATCAGCTTCATGGAAAACAAGCTGAGACATTCTGGTTATGCGGTGATTGGAAATAAACTGAGCAAATAGAAACCTGGAAGAAATAGAGAAACTGCAAAAAATGTGCAATCAGACTGTCACTCTGGTGGACGGGCAGCTCCTTTAGTAGAGGGAGACATCTTGTGGCCTCCCTCTAAAAGAGAATAACCTCTCAGTGCGTATAAAAGCAACATAGACACTCTGTATACAGCACAAGTGTTGCAAGGGAAGCCAGAAAGGATTTTTTTCTGCTAAGACAGGGTTATACTATGAAATACCTCATGTAAAATTCATCAAAAGGGAGAAATATTGGCATATACTTTGTCAGAAAATAATATAATCTAAGTTCTGAAGGATGGCCATAAAATGATTTATAGCTCTTTCATTTTCATCCTTATGGATATGCTGCGTTTTTGAGTTGCTACAGTATGTTTGTCAGTAACAGAAAAACAGAAACTTTCCGTTACCACTTTAAATAATCTAAAGTAATTGTAAGCACCTCTGGCACAGCTGAAGCACAGCGTGCATCCTCCCAGGTAGACCAGGAGGAGGGCAGACGCAGTTTGTATCAATGAAAGCCAGATGCATGAAGCTTTACCTGCTGTCTTCCTGCCGTGTTCATTCCAAGCAGGATGAGAAAAAAAAAAAAAAACGCTTACGCTGTCACTCAAGCTTTCAGTATGCAGTCTGCAGTCACACGCTGATAAACTCACTCCTCAAATTTCCTCCGTGGTACTTTTCATTTGCAGGTGGCTTTTTTTTCCAGCATGTTCCCATCGTATTTACTCAGCTGGTGGCTTTTGATATCCATTTCTAAATCCATTTCGCCTACATACCCAGAAAATAAGCAAAGGAAAGTCTGGACGAAGCCTAAAAATACAATAAAGTAAAAACCTTCCAGTTCTTCACCATGTAGTAAGAATTTAGAGCAAACCTTCAAACGTATCTGCATGGATACATTAAACATCTCAGTTGAACTGTCATAGCATAATCTTTGCTGTATGTAAAGAATTTGTTTCATACTTCAGATCGATATACAACATTAGAACATTAGAGAGAAAAAAAGGGCTTTCTCGACACAGAAACGTGGAGGTGAAGGGTGCAGTACACTTAGAGCCTAGAGGCCTTTCGTTGGAAGAAAAGCAAATATATGCATCACACTTGAATAAATATTAAAAAAAAAATTGGTATGAAAGGTTACATATATCTATAAAGAGATCATTCCATCTCAAGCATCTGCCTAGTAAATCAAAGGTTAAACAAAAAAAAAGTTATTCCAGCTCCATCTTTGTTTAGACATCTCGACGCCTGAAGGCAGCTAATCTATATCATGACATACTATAATAGCTCTACTGGTTTTGGACTGAGCCGTACCTGTGTCCGGTGTTTCCACTTAACAAGCTAATTAACTTAAGAGGTTCTTTCAACTGGCACCTTTAATGTTTGCCTATTTGCTGCCCGATGTGCTCGTCAGCAAAAAGCATCCTCTCGCAGCATTCCTGCAATTCCTTCAGTAGTCTTCCTCAGTGCCATTGATCTCACTGCCAATGCTGCACTTTCGGTAACAGTGACTCCCGAACTGGCTTTTACTGACGCTGAGTAATGGAACAAACACATAAGGTATTTGTTATCTCTCTGTCATTTCCATTCACGGCCTTGGATTTGTTTATTTCATTGTTTGCACTGTGGAGCTTTATTTTCTCTCTCTACCTCCGGCTACATGCTCTGAGCATCACTGTAATTTTGTGCTCTTTCACACCTCTCCCCTTCATCAGCTGTAATGCTTCCTGTTGTGCATCATGGATCTGGCTCAGCTCCAAAGCTGACTGACTCGCAATGATGGTCCTGAGTTCAGTCCCAGTCCCACCTCAATCTAAGCACAAACCAGCCTCCACTTCTGTTTTTTTTCCTCCTCATCTCTCTGTTGCTTCAGTAGTTATACGTAATTCTTTCCTTTACCTCTAGCTCATCTTGTATCTCCTGACATTTTCCCTCCGTCTCCTAAAAAGCCTATTTTCTGCCTTTCTCTGCAGCCACATCCATTGTTTCTAAATATGTCTGACACTCAATTCTGGTTTCTGCTTCCTCTAGTCACCTTCTCCTTTTTCTATGACCTCTAAAGCCAACATCAACATCCAAGCTATACTGCAGTAAATCCCTCTATCCTGGTTCTGGCTTGGCAACACACGACATTTGCAAAGACCACAAACAACATGCTCTAAAAGAAATATTAAAAAGATGTTTAAACCAAAGCTCTTTAGTTGTAACACAATCTAATACACCGACGGGAAGTTCAGTCCCAACACAGAACATCATCAGTAATGGGATAAAAGTGTAAGAGTGTCTTTGCAGTGGCGCAAGTCAACTAAAGTGCTGAGCTACTGATCGATTGAAATGATATTATAGTGAGCATCCTGCAAAAACAGACTGATAGATGATTTATTTAGTAAGAGCCGGTCTTGCAGGTTTAATCCACAGCAATGGTTTGGGGGTGTGTTGGGGTGCTTACACCTCATAGGATTAATGAGGTAATCAATCACACTCCAGTTCACAGACAGCATGTAAGGCTCCAAGATGGATGTATGAGATTAATTTGATAACAAAATAAAAACCTCCTCCAAGAAAGCCATTTGGTGGCACTGAATTAAAAAAATGTCTCCTGTAAAACATTAGATCATGTATAAAAGGGACATGAATTCTTGCAAATTTATAAAAAAAAACAAAAACAAAACAAAAACCATATGTTATGTAAACAGACCTCGTTACCACAGACCCATATGCATTTAAAGCTGTTACTTTGATGAAAGACTGTAAAACTGTGTACTAAATCAGTGTATGTACAAAGGCGGATAAGTACAGATTTTTAGCTCTGTGCATGTACGCTTTCCCTTTATAAGTTTCCCATTTATACATTTGTAATCATGATACTCAACCCATATCCACAACCTTATTTTCACAACATATGGATTATACACTGTAAGTTAGGAACAAACACTCCTGTGCATGTAAAAAATATTTGTTGTTGTAAAACAAATAAGCCAAAAAGCTCATTAATGTATTCATGCATGCCGAGTTACTTAAGCCTTTGTCAAGCTTTGACATCCAAACAGCACACATCCACTAACAAAAATGCTTCTAAAAGGAGTTGTACAAATAATTATTATGCTAAACCCTAATGAAGCTAAGATAAAGTGGTATTAAATGTGAAAGGAAAGATTCCTAGCTTGAATGCTCTGTTGTTGTCCTGTCACACCCAAATACATATAGCTAACGACTAAAATCTTTCATTAACAAGGCAATTTCTGTGATTTGATACATTAATTTCCCGGTGAGGAAAAGTTAATTGACAAATGTTTTCTAGACCTCGTTTGAATCATTTGGCAGCGATGTTGCACAATTATAAGATGAATATACTCTCAGTTTTGTCCTGCATCTGCGCCTCCCACAGTTAGATCAGCAGCTTGGGGGAGTTGAGGGGGGGGGACTCTTTCAGGCTGCTCCATGAATCTTTAATCACTCCCCTCTATACTTAGGCCCTCAGTGCATCTCCAGTTTCTGACATTTATCAGAAATTTGCCCTTTCAATGTGTGGATGTGAAAAAGTCAAGGTCACTTGACTGACCATGACAAAATCTGATATTTTATCTGTGGAAAGAAAACTTGGATCTGGAAAGCTTCTTCCCGTTTAGTTTGGTATCAAAGTACTGTAACTGTAATCCGTCTAAATCATTTGCCTGCATTACAAAATTGGTTCTCAAAAAAACCAAAAAAACCCCAAAACCTGTGCTGCATGACAAGCCCATCCTGGTTCCCCGCTTTCAGACTTAAATAAACAACCCATTTCCTCGAAATACAATCCTTCCTCTGTCTCTGCAGCAGGGCTATTGTGTTCCATTCAGATTCTGCTGACATGAATTTATCATTTTGGTAAAAGCTTGGACACTGTCAGGCTTCCGAAATGAAAAAAAAAAAAAGAAATGAGAAGAAGAATAAAAAGAACATTTCTCTATGATAACAACAATGACGCTTCCTTTTTTGTCAACACTGATTTAATCTGACAGGACACTTTGTGCCACTGCACTTGCAAAATGAAACTTCTTTTGGGGTATTTACAAATAAAAACAATGCCATGTTGAATACTCTGCTGGTCTAGAAAACAGCATATGTTTGCTTCATAATGCATGATGCTTGATGTCAGCAGAGATTTGTTGAACCATATGGCACCTCAGCAGTTTACATGTTTCTGAGGACTTTTCTTAAAGAGGTAAGAAAAATCACTATTCACACAAGCAAAAAAAACAACAACAAAAAAAGAAGAATTAGATACAAAACCTGGAATCAGCATAAAGACACAAAAAATGTATTGCTGCCTCTGGCACAAGCTCTTGTAAACAGAGATAAAACGCTGTGTTATTAGTATTCCTCAAAAACTTTCCCTGTCTTACACCTCCATACCTATTGTTTCCCCTGAAGCTACTTATTCTTTCCACAAACAAGTCATTAATCATTTTTGAAAGGCTGGATTATGAAAAAAAACAATTAGAAAGTGGCAACATAATTTAAATTAAAGTGACATTTCTCCCTGATAATTGATGTGAATATTCAATGTGAGAATGCTCTTTTGTTTCTCCAAGAATCCGACTTCTTACAGATATCTGCTGTAATGTCTCTCGGTATTCATAAACATAAACTGACTCATTTTTTCCTTTTACTGTGGGCAGAGTGAAATATTCACACTGTAGTCTTGTAATGACTATTAAACAGCTCACAGTTGTTGGTTCTCTTGCCCCAGGCTTCCACCTTATTTACAAATTTTTCTTTAAAGCTTGATATTAAACACATACTTCCTTTGCTAATTCAAGCTTTGTAACACACAGTTTAAGACTTAAAACATTTTTGTCTAAATAACTAATAAATCAGCATTTATCCTGTTGATAGATGCTGAGATATTCAAGAGCTGTCACAGCTCACTAACTTAGTATCAAGGGTTTTTTTCTTCTTACAATTCTTACTCAGCTGTTACTGATTTTCCTCAAAATTAAACTCTCAGATGGATCCAAACTTACTGTTGTGAAATTTTCTGGGCCGCATTCCTTGCCTCTGTATCTGCAGTCAAGCAGCATTTCCTCTATGCTGTGGCTTGTCCTCTGCACGAACTCCAGCATGTTGAAGGTTTTGCTGGGGAAGAACTTGCTGTTGTCCGTAGGTTGTCCTAAAGCGGCCATAAAATCATCAAAGTCACTCTGCTCCACTCCCAGTAGCCCAGCCATCCAGAAGATGTCATTCCTTGTGATCTGGGACTTTCGAAAGCTGTTGTAGTTGCACATGGTGATGGCTGGGAAATACATGACAGGACTGTCCATTTCATCCAGGATGGTGACATAAGGGAACTGGTAATACTCAAGCACGCGGTCAGCTACTTGGAGAAGGAAGATGGACAGTGAGGAACAGAATGCTGCAGCCCAAAGCAAACGGCGAAAGGTCACCCCACCAGGCAGGAAGATGTGGCTCAGGCCATGGAGCGTACAGTTGGCCCCAAAAACTGTGATGTCTGATGGCGGACGTGGTGATTCCTCCTCTGGAGTTCCCATTTTCTCCTGAATATCTCTTGAGTTGTCAATCCGCTGGTTCTGTTTTGTTGCAGTGGTGACTTACTGAATACTGGGGGCAATGCACAAAAGAGGCAGGGCAAGACAGGGGTCTGGTTTCCCCTTTTCACCGAAGGGCGGATGGGATGGCTCTCTGGAGCTGGGAGGTAGCAGTGAACTGAGACATCAACCAATCCTCACTGAGATGTTAGAGGCCACTTTGAATTCAAGAGATCTGGTTTCATTTGGGATGTAGGACTTGATCCAGCAGCCAGCAGTGGTGCATAGATCCCAGTGGGATACAGCAGTGAAGCAACTTTGAAAAGTGATGCATATTCAGTCTTCAGCTGAGCTATTACTCAAATTCTTGTCTCTTGAAATATTTTTCACACTAAAGGTTTCTGGATACACATCAGTCATTATGTGATTTCTTCCCTATATCGCCTAGAAGATTTAAAACAATGACACAAGCACCTGATATTATTTAATGGGTGACTAAAGACCCATCAAATAACATAAAATATTGACATTTTTGTATTGTACAACTACAGCTGTTATCTACTGGAATATGCTCTATGCAGTGCTTTTTAAATAAATGCTGTAAAGAATGTTAACCACGCAGAGAATTACTCATTAACTCTGCCCATTATACTTATTACAGCTGCTGCAAAAGGCAAACATCTGAAGTCACGGACACAACAGTTTATTTGGCTGCTGTCATTAGTCCTACACTAATAATTTCTGATAGTGACCTTGCATACTGAGATCATGTAAGTCGCACTAGAGTCAAACACAGGCATTTATATATCGCCTCACTACCAGGAAAAACACATTAGGCTCCAGCTTATACTGACTCCTCAAGTTTGCAGCTATCGTCATCCTTTGGTTTGCTGCAGCAGCCTTCCCTATCATGTGTTTTGTAACAGCATCAATTATTAATGTCCTCTCCTGCATACATATCAACTCCTGGACAGAGGTGTATATCCGTAGAGTGCAGGCCTGAGGCTATTACAGTTCATCCTGCTAAGAATTTGTCTGGACTGAAATTGATTAGCTTAAAAAAGTGTTCAATAAAAACAGAGTTAATAAGTTACCTGATGTTGAGACCTCAGCCACAATGCCCCAGGCCTGTCAATGATGACTTATAATATCGCTGGTTAACCCATCCACCCTGATTGCTCCAACTTTCTTTGCCCACACACAAACATCTCCTCATAATTTGTTCAATCTCCCTCCTTATATTTCCTCTTCTTTTCATCATCTAAATGTATCATTTATCTCTTTCATTCAGATCTGTGGAACTCCCTGAGTGAATGTTTAAAGCTCAAAAACTCCCATTCATTTCTTTTTGGCTACCCGTGTTGTGATGTCTGCATGATATTTGCTCCTAGCATGCTAGAAATGATCATTTGCTCACTAAAACCTGAAATAAGATTTGTCTAATAACTGATCATCTTTCTGTCCAGCCGAATTTGAGACTAATATTTTTTTCTTTTAAATCTGTTTTGGTCTCTACCAACTCCGAGGGACGTTATCTTTAGCTGTAGTCTACTTCACATATTCACAAGATATCTTCAGCTTGTCGTTATACTGGTACTTGACGAGGATGTGAATAAAAAGCTGCACAACAGTAGAGTTGTGCATAACAGATGTAAAGGAATCAGACATTAAAACAATGTCAATAACTAGAACAAATCGTAATGTATCACAGTAGTGTTTGCAGAACAACCCTTTTAGTATAAAGTAATTCCATCCATTACTGATGTAAAAATATTGATTAGTACAGCTTGAACAGCTGTCTTCTAATCACTGAATTTGTCACTCAGTGTTTACATTAAACACGCTGGAGCTCTCAGTCCATCATCTAAATTGTTACTTACGTCTGGCAGTCATCTTGGGGGATTGACAGGCCACTTCCAGACTTCTCAGATAGTTGTGTCTTTTAGAAGACGTGCCTGAGTTTCATAATGTCTGCCATTTTACAAGTCCACTGCACAGAAACCCCTAAATATTCCCAAAAAATGCAATGTTCCACGATGTTAACTATAGATCCAATATCCAGAATCATTTGCTTGCCAGTCGATATGCACTTTTTCCCCAGATGTTATTAAGATCGCTCATGATTTTAGAAAACCCAATAAAACCATGGATAAGCACACAGTGAGATACAGAACAGAAAAAGTACAGCACATTAACCTCACTGGCAGTGGTAATAACTTCATGCACACATTCAGAAAACAATATTTCAAAGGTGCAATATGCATTAGATAAGACAAAAAAGTTTCATGTTTAGCCATGAAGGAAAATTCAAGTCAAATTCAGTAGAACCGACCCAACAAGGACCTCTCTCTATGCTTGTGTGCTGAATTCAAATCAGTTCAGGGTAACTAGATAAAATAGAAATAGATAAATACATTACATAAAAAGAAAACTTAATAAGTAAATCAATTCAAAAACATTTTTCATTATGATTTTTAGCACTGATGCTCTGAGTACCATCACTGTTTTATCACCTGCAGCAAAAATATTATTTTCTCTAGCTATAACAAATGGCTGCCTTTCTGTAATTAATAGATGTAGCCTACTCTGGTTTACGTGTAAGCCACAAAACAATCAATACTCTCTGGAGGTTTTCCAGATGCTTTAAGCTAGATGCTTTAGTTAATGTACTGCCAAGAAGAAATATCAGAAGTTCTGTACATCAGACTTCGCTTTGGACTAAGAAACTAAAGTGAAAAGAAGTGTAGGCATCATTTAAAAGTGTTAAAATGACTTAAACTGAAGACAAAGTTTTCCTTCTCTGAGCCCATTTGTACCCTCACAGTAATGTAATTTACATTACATCAAAGGTAATTTCCAGTAATACTGACTGTGGACAAAACAAGGTCTGAGCTCTCTTTCAACCTCTCAAATTCTGATCCTCTCAAGACATTTTTGGTTGAGCTTACAAAGAGGTAAAAGTGTTTTTAGTTGTTCTGTGCTGGTCCTAGTATATTACAAAAGAAACTTGGCCTCCTTTAGAAGAAGGCCAGAGGTAGCAAATGAAAAAGTGTCTGTGCAGCTGATAAAAATACAGGACATTTCATGCCAGTGAAAGTCTTCAAACTTCTTCGGCACACATACGGTGCTTTCAAGTGTTTCCAAAATCAAAAACAGACAGCTGGAGCCAAGTTGGAAAGTGCTGAACTGACATATTAATTTAACTACTCTTTTCACACCAAAATGTTTTACGGAGATAATGATGTACAAGAATGCTAATAAGCTCATTGAAATACAGGGACAGAAAATAATGCTGGCATATGTTTAAGAATGTTTCAAACCTTAAAGACTTGGAGTTAAACTCATAGACAAATTAAAACATTGATTTAACCAAACTGACCTTATCCACTGGTTTGTAGGGTAGAACTCGGCCATGATTGGTAAAATGCATCTGTCCTTCACTATTATATTAATTTACTATTTTCATTGCATTCATTTAACCACACTTACTCATCCCTTTAGTTGGTACAACTGTTACTTGTTAACACAAATAATTTGCCAATTACATGACAGCAACTCAGTGCATTTATGCATGTAGACACGCTCAACATAGGAGCATTTCAGAAACTGCTGATATACTGGGATTTTCAGACCATCTCTAGTGTTTACAGAGAATTGTCCTAAACCAAAAAAACAAACAAACAAAAATAAAAAATCGACTGAGCAGAAGTTGTCTTGACCTAAAATGCCTTGATGATGTCAGAAGTCAGAAGTTAATGGGCAGACTAGTTGGGAATGATTTAAAAGCAACGATAGCTTAAGTAAGCGCTGGTTACAACAAAAGCATGCAGAATAGCATCTTGAAACACACAAGCTAAACCGGACAGGCTACAGCAGCAGAAAACCACACCAGGTGCCACAGATGGCTAAAAATAGTAAACTCCCAACACTTCGGCAATAAGAGCAGGGTGTCCAAAGTCAGTCCTCAAGGGCCACTGTCCTACAGGTTTTTGATGTATTCTTGCTTCCAATTAGATGGACGTAACATCCTATGAACTTTGAACCATGACCATTAATTTGAGTCAGGTGTGTTTGAACAAGGATTGAAAATCTGCAGGAACGTGGCACTTGATGACCTGAGCTGGACATCTCTAATATAGAGAACTGGAAAAGTGTAGCCTGTCTGATGAATTTTGATTTTACTTGTGATATTCAGCTGGTAGGATCAGACCCAGTATCAGCAAGGTGTATCTTTAATGGCCAGTGAGTGTATATAATACAGGACTCCTTCTACCACCTCCCTGTTGTGACAAACTAAAATGTCTACTTTTAAAGGGTCAACTGAGCAAGAGCCTTTAGACCTGATTATTTTGGCTTGCAAAACCACATCTAACAACAGACACTTGAGTTGCTGTTTCTGTAGGTACACCTGAACACATGATGAGTCATGTTTTACGTAATCAAAATTCTACTGAAAGTGAAAAATGAACTGAATAACTGCAAACAAAAGTTATAGCACTCAGAAAGGGACATCTCCGAACACAGAGAGACCGCCAAAGATATAACATTCATGGTTCTTTCCTGAAGGACTCTTGGCAATGATTGACAGTTCTTGGTTGCACATTTACATGAAATAAAACCTTACAAAATATGTTACCCTGAAAAACGATGACGAATTGCAAAATGAAAATCAAGCTGAATTGACATGTTTAATGAACAGACTGAGACCATGTACAATCACACAGAAGTGCTGCCCCCAGCTGTCCAGTAGACAGAATAAATGTTTAGGGATCATTAGGCTGTGAGTTTTATCTTTAAAAAAAAAAACCCTAAATTATTTAGGCAAACACCCAGACAGAGAGTCATAATGAGTCAATATGATCTACATGTGCAGAATAAAAATGTAAAACGTCTGACATTCATCTATTTTAAATCCAAAACTCAGACTTTTGCCAGTAATTCCAGTAATCAGTCGGTCCTCTTTAAATGTAGGCTGCAGTCACTTTCTCTAATAGCCAGGAGGACATAGGCAAGGACTAATGCAGAATTTTAGTGTTGCAGTACTGACCCTATTACATGACAATCCTGAATAAAGTGGCCATTAGAACAGGAAGGGGGAGATGAAATAGCTGGTGTTTGCACAACAGTGGTGCATATTGTTGATTTGCTTCACCATAAGCATGGCATCATGGGAGACAGTAATGTTTGTGCTTCATCATAATGACAAAATTCTTCCCCGGTTTGATTTAAAACCTAATTCTAATTCTGACACTTATTCATCAGGCACAAGCAAAGGACTTCATACAGCTGCCAAAGTAATAGCACTGAGCATAAAAGGCTGAAAAGCTTCACTGTGAGTACTTCAAAGACCTTTCAAAAATTAATTTCTGTCCCTCTAAGACAGCAATTAGCTGTAAGTACAGTTAGAGGGAATAAAAGGTGACTTTCTTTCCATCCATTTAAGTGGGCTGTTTTCAATCAACACTCTGGAGAACAAAATCTGAAAATGACATTCATATCTCCACTCACAGGACACATAACCTGAGCCTCTTCAAAGAGGGAACGTTTCAGAAACAGCTCAAACTGATTTCACAGTTTTGTCTAAAGGTGCCAGGAGGCTTGAAGCATCTGTTCTGCTAATGATCAGGTTTTCCTGTTCTGCATTCCTGCCCAGCTTTGTCAGAGGCTCACAGAGAAATTTTGGTTCTGCTTGTACTTTGGGACGCCAATTATCAGACAAATGTTTAATGAATGACAAGCTATTCTTCCTTGACAGTCTTAGAAATAATCCCAATCATTTTCCAGGTGATTGTTTAATTTTTGGGGACTGAACGTTAAATGTCTAAGATGATCTTTGTCAATTATGAAGGCTTATCCTATCTGTCGGGGGGGGGGGGGGGGGGGGGGGGGGTGGTGGTAACTCCGGTCCCTGAGAGCCACAGTCCTGCAACTGTGCTGAGTTTCCCTGCTGCAACACAACCGGCTCTAGGAAATATTGATAATTAGCTGAATTTCATTAACAACTAGAATTTGTGTTGTGTATCTGCTGTTTTTATTTTCTATCAAACAAGTTGTGCTGCCACATCACCCTCTGAACCAAAGCTGTGACCACAGGACATTGCCGCGTCATTGGCCAGTGTCATTACAGTCTCCTCAAGTTGTCTGACTCACTGAACACAGGAGGACTTTTCAGTTCCCCTCTTGATCAAATCATAGAAACGTGTCTCTATGTTGTCTCCACATCTGAAAAGTGCTTCTAAATATAGCACAGAAATCTTGGCTAAGTTATCCAAGGTTGCAGAGCCAATTTGAGGACAGTCCTGGTGGTAATATAAAACTCAGTACATGTGCAGGATTTCTCGTAAGCAGTACAGAAGAAATAACATTGAAAAATGACATCACATCAGACTTACTCATCGCTCGGGGTCATTACATGTTGGTCTGTTTTAATAGCTACAAATAATCACAAGAATAGAAACGACACAGTTTTAATAATAAACTTTAAATACCTTGAAATTACTTTGGAAAAATTAGGAAAACAGTTGTGCAAATACTCCACAATGACAATTATGATCCACTTCAGTGTCGTTCTGCTGTTTAAAGATAGAATTTAAAGAATTTCAGAAATCTAAGAGAGTTCATTCAAATGCTATGTCTGCAATGTCTTTAACTCAACTTTGGCCAACACCTTTTAACTCTGCAGGAAAATAAAAATATAGCAACAATGTTGATAAGTTGGCAATAGTAGAGCAGGACAGGTTCCTGCCAGATCTATCAAACAATTGTAAGGTGGGGTTGTGGAGGTATTGTTAATATTTTCCTGTATGTATTCACTTTTTATTTTGAAGACAGTGCACAAGGAAAGCTTGCCAGCTGGAAGTGTCTTTCTTTGTTTTTCTTTTTCTATTATTTATTTAACTGTTTTTTCTTCTTTTTGACATATCACAGCAGCACCCCCCCTCCAGCATGTGGTGCCCTAGGCTGGCACCAATTCCAAGTGCTGGCTCAGAATGATGAAAACAAACATTGTTCCTGGAAGAAAGACAGACTGGAGTTGGGGTGGACCATGAGGTATTGATGAAAACCTGTACAAAAGGCTGTTGTACTTTGGTTTTGATAAGCGCAAGACATGCTAGTCCTGTCTATACATCATGTCAAGTTTTGATGTGATGTTTTGTGATATTTGATCTAGGGCTGGGCGATATATCGAATATACTCGAGATATCGTGGCTAGTCCCCTGTGCGATATAGAAAATGCCAATATTCATAATATTCGAGTATCCTGTTGTCACGCAGTTGTTTTTAGCTGTGGGTGGGGTTTTCTCACTCCTCCTCGACTCTGCACCGCTTTGCACAGAGAGTTAAAGCAAGCACACCTAGTTACGTACATAACGTGAGCTACGTGCTACGTCATGAGAGGCAGCGTGTAGCCACTGTTGCCAACTTGGCGACTTTCTCGCTAAATCTGGCGACCTTTTTTGTAAAAAGCGACAAGCGACAAATCTAGCGACTTTTACTGGAGTTATTGGAGACTTTCCTGGTGTTTTGGCGACTGACTTTAAATCGGATATTGTTGTTACGAACGAGAGTCTCTCCCCGTCCTAAAGCACTCAGTCACTCCGGCTGCAGCTGCAGCCAGTCAGAGGAGCAGAGAGGACACCTGCACGACTCCACCTACAGTCACAATGAACAGCCAAATCCGCCGCTGATCCCGCTCCGGATTACAGAGTGGGACGTAAATTACAAAGGTTTTCACGTCACGCAAAAATAATTAATTCTATTTGAATTGTCACTTACTCACCTCGTCCACTGCGTGTGATACAAGCATATTTATCTGGCTCGTCATGTCTCTAGAAAGTACAGAAAAGAGTGGGAATCAAACCCTGAATTAAAAACTGGCTGAAGCCGTTTATTGGAGATGATACGAGGACATACTGCCTGTATTATAAGACCGATTTCTACGCTAAACTCTGCGATGAAAAAAAAATACACAACTCAAAAACGTATCCATAAAGCAAAGCCTTATAATAGTTTAACCCAAAGCAAGCTCAAACTAAAAAAAAAAAAAAAAAAGACTAAACTAAAAGTAAGAAAACTACACAAATAAAAAAAACATAACTGTATCTCTGTCAAAGTGTCTCTTTTGGGTCACTGTGGCAGTCCCAAGCCCAGATAAAGGAAGAGGGTTGGACATGCAGCTAGCTATTCCACAAAACATAATCCTTTGGTTACATTTTATATTTGATAATCTAACATGTAATAAAACAGGACAAAGCTGATTTATACAATGTGGTTTTAATGGTATTCAAAATAATTTTTCAAAGGGACAGACTGTTTCAGTGGCAAAAAAAGAAAAGATTAGAAGAAAAATAGTACAGGATCCATCATCTGGTGGTGGTTTGGATACTGGAGAGATGATGTTTACCAAACAACTGTCGTATGCAAAGTATGTCGCAAAAATGTCGCCACAAAAGGTAGTAGAACCACAAATTTATTTCATCATTTGAAGAAGTCAACCCCATAGAGCACGTATTTTCATACGTTGCATTTATTACATCATGCAAAGTCACTTTATTTTGTTTTAAAATGACATGTTTCTTCCACTGCTTTAACTGTTCAATAAATACGGTTTTGATCAGTTTGCTTCGTCACAATTTCATCCTTTTGGCATGAATGTTTAAAATCAGCATATCTTAATGCAGTATGAACAATTGTGTCTTAATGGAGACACAAAATCATCTTACTGATGTTATTGTATGCACCAAAGCATTCATTCAAGGCTAAGGTAAATATCGAGATATATATAGTATATCGTGACATGCCATAAAAATATCGGGATATTACTAAAAGGTCATATCGCCCAGCCCTAATTTGATCCGTCTTCATTCATTGAGTAGTTTAATTCATCGTCTATATGACATAAGAGTGATAAGAGACAAAAGTGGTGCTGGTATCAGGTATAGAGTGCAGTATTTACAGCATAACGCCTCTCTGCCTGGCTTTCCTTTACAGTATAAAATCACTAACTAGATTAGTACTGGCAGTCAATGAGAAGCTGAATTATTCTTGTGAATAAAGTATTCCTCCATCTTTCAATTTATGTATGGGAGTAAAGCTTGGGCGAAGAACGCAAGCTTGCTGGAGACTCACTCCTACAGCTGTTAATAATAGCGGCTATAAATGACTCCAGACCAGTTAGCAATACAGGTTGAAACTTGACTGTTTTGATAGCTGTCTGGAAGAAATCTGGAGAATGAAACTGAGGAGGAAGACAGAAGCTGTGAAGTGTATTATGGCCATGCATTACTTTCTTGTTCTGTCTGCCGTCTTCTCCCTGAGGGAGACTGGCAGGATGTCCATCAGAGGGATGGCAGACACCTGTGTTGGCTGGATCCTATGCTTTATAAGCTGGTGGAGGCAGTCAGTCACTCACTTTCTCCCTTGGTATTCGGCTTGTTGTTCTGCTCAGGTTTGGACAAGCATTTATTTCTCCTGTACATTGCAAAGAACTTCCCATGGCTCCTTGATAGAAAGTAAACAAGTGGACATGACTAAATTATTCATTCATTCATTCATTTTCCGAACCGCTTATTCCATTCAGGGTCGCGGGGAAGCTGGAGCCCATCCCAGCCGGCTTTGGGCGACAGGCAGGGTACACCCTGGACAGCTCGCCAGTCCATCGCAGACATGACTAAATTAGATTCTGCCTAATAAAGATAAGGAAAACACAATTCCTTTTGATCTCAAGATAAATTAAACAAACAGAGGTTTTACACTGATCCCATACAAAAGGCCACATTAGAAATCTTGATGTCATACTGGCTCTCAGCTTTTGAAACACAACTTAAAAAAATCAATTTTTGGTACTTTAAAGAGTTATGTTTGTCAATTTATAGGATTTCTTTTTTCTTTTTTAAAACAAACTGTCTCATAGAAACAGAAATGGAGAGCGATACTACATGTGTGTTCAGGCAAAATATTAATAATGTCCAAGAGCAATTTTTGCTCTGGTTCATTTACTTAATTTGCTTTTGTAGTTTTCAGAGAAAATAATCAGGCTAGATGATAAGTGTACAAAAAGCATAAAGTTTAGTGTGGTTACATGAACATTTGAATTGTGCTGCAGTTCAAGCAATGGCTGGTCACTTAACTTGACTACATTGCTGTCTCATTATTCATTCTCAGGATGGCAAGCAGTACTTAAGCAGGAAGGATGAGATGATGCTACAACTGTTTGAGAACTTTTCTGCCATTACTTGGATGTCACTTTTTTTAAGGGAGAAAAATTGTCATGCATCTAAGTTTAGTTGGATCCGTGGTTACTTAGTGATTTTTGTGAGATGAAATGGTTATTGTAAAGTCAGGATTTTATTTGATCATAGTGATAGTCTGGCAAGGTTTTGTGATAACAAAGTTGCTGATTAATCCTAATTAACTCCTTTTTAGTCACAATTTCTTAATGTGTTTTGTAGTCTGACAAAACATATGTGTTAATGACAGAAGCTTTATAAGGGATTGAACTCTCTGCACATGTTTCAGTTACAGGTCCGTTTCATTCCAGCAGCATGTAAGAGCAAATTGACCCCATACTGCAGCATGTATATATTACAATGTATTTACAATGTGTATTTTTGGTCTGTCTAACATTGATTTTTAATATGGTTTTGGTCTGGTGCATGCACATTAATCAGCCTCATATTCAAAACTCCTCAGTATGAGATTTGGTAACAATTTTTCAAATAATTTCTTGCTTATGTGTATTTATATGAAATATTTAAACATTTTTCCAATAATAATTTCCTTTTTAAATTTGTATGCATCACATGAAATACTTTTAGATCTTAAATAAACACATTTATTTATTCACACATTGCATTTATGACTGAAGTCACTTGTTAACTATTATGAAATACTTTTTGTGTTTTAAACCCTATAAAACAGACTCGTGGTCTCCTATTATGAGCTGTGGAATGAAAGGGGCAGGGTGTAGAACAACACTTAAACCAATTATCATTTTTCTTTACATCTGACAAGCAACTTGAAGCTAAGACAAAACGAATGAGGACATAAATTGGCCAGTAAATCACGTGTGTATTTTTAGTGATTGTAAGAATATTTCTCTGTTACATCAGACTGTTTGGTTCATTGGAGAGCTGTCGACAAGCTTAAGTTTATTAATAAGACTATCTTCGACCCGTCATGCTTGTGTAAAAGGCATTGGGGAATTCAGCTGAACTGGACAAGTAAACATTCTCTCAGCTACAACTTGTGTGACATTAATCCACACTGAGCCCTTCCTCCCACTTCCTCTGGGAGTAGGGAAGGAGGGCTTTCAGATGGTCAACCAAGCAGGACAGAAGCAAGGCTTATAAAGATTAAACTCACTTCAAACAGTGAACTGCATTTTTTTTTTCTAAATTATGCAACAACTGTGTGATAAATAAACTTGAGCATGTGAATCCTGCAGTAATTTTGACTCAATTTAGTAATGGAGAAGCATTTTCCGTCAGAATATGCCAATGTACTGCACAAACACAGCTCAGGGAGGTGCATGTCCACCCTTGCAGCAGTTTCTATAACTTTTCTCTCTTTTTTCTGTGTGTGTGACACGAAAGAATCTTCCATTATCCCTCTCAGCTGCCTCCTTAACGAGCTCTCCTGTGAGCCTGAAAGCAATATGCAGTGCATCCGCCAAGAACTCACTATCGACATAGTTGCCACAAACCGTCCTCACCCCCTGGGTAGCGCAGTCTTCAAGGCCTCCTTCCTCCTTCTCTTGCTGAGAGACTTTTTACATCCAAACAGCTGCACTGCCTGTGTTTCTCTGAAAAATGCAAACCGATTTAGCTAAATGCTTGCTGACATATCTGAAGATGCAGGTCTTTACCCTTTAGCTTAGTAATTTCTTTGGTTATGACAGAAAAATTTTATGTCAGCCGGCGTGGTTTAAATGAAATGAAATATTAATAAATAAAGACAAATCTTTTTGTGTTCTGTTTCACTTATTAAAGACTGGCAGCAGGTGGCAATGTTTATTTACCTAGGGACACATCATAGTAACTGAACTGTGTGAAACTTGATTGTTCGTGGAAAAGGTTCTTGAACAACTACTCACATAAAAACAAATGTATTAAAAGGAATGACAGTCAGGTGGATGTGTTTAAGAAAGCCACAATTTCATTGCTATTCTTCTTTTTATCTATATTCTTACTCATTATCATCTGTATGAATCTGAGATATCCTTTGCCTGTCAAGTTTTTAATGCATTTCTTAATTTACATCTTATTTTCTTTATCAGACCTCCAACACCTTCCAAAAAATGTTCGGATTGCATATTACTTTCAGAATTCTTTACACATTCTCTGTTGAAGATGAGGAGAGGTCAGTTTCAACACCTGTACTCTGTTCTTCTTCAGCTTTGTGTTTGTAATATGTCCGGAATTTGCAATGTCTTGTTAAAGATGCATGGATGTCTCTGGAAAGAGGTCTTGAAGGCAGCATATGTTGCTCTAAAATCTTAATGTACTTTCCTGCATTGAGGCTGCCTACACAGATGTGCAAATTACCCTCGATACAGCTCTACTGAGTCTGGATTTGGGGATTGTTGTAGATTACATTCTGGGCAGTCTTTTTTATCTTTAGTTCAGATCACACAGCATCTATTTCCATCATATAAGATCGGGCATATTGATTAATTCGTCCACAATGAACATTTCCACTGTGGGATGGTCCAGCCCAAATGTTTGCAAACTAAAGAAAACTCGGAATGTGGTTGTGCTCCAGAACAAGTGTTGTCTGAGGGATCATAGATCCTGCTTGTCAAGTTTAGGCCTGTTAAAACAAAATAACAGCAGCAACAAAAGGATTAGTTTTGCTTTTATTGTCTGAACTGTGCTAGAATTCCTCCAAATTGCCTCAATGGTTTAATTATGTTATTTTCTGCAGAGTTAAAACTATGCAAATCCCCTGCTATCTTTTTTAAGGACCATTTTTTAAAGTAGTTAGAGACGTTTCACACACAGATTTTCATTTTCTGCCCATCTTTGCTCTTAAAGGGTCAACGTTTTGTGGGTTCTGCTTTAGTACCAAGTCAGGATTGTAATTTTAATTGTACAGTGCCTTGCAAAAGTATTCACCCCCCTTGACATTTTTCGTGTTTCGTTACCCCACAGCCTGGAATCAAAATGGATTGTTCAAGGGTTTACATCATTTAATTTACAGAACATGCCCACAACTTTGAAGACGTGATATGATTTTTATTGTGAAGCAAATATCAAATGAGATAGAAGAACATAAAACATAATTGTGCATAAGTATTCACCCCCCCAAAGTCAGTACTTTGTAGAGCCACCTTTTGCGGCGATCACAGCTGCAAGTCGTTTTTGATAAGTCTACGAGTTTACCACATCTTGCCACTGGGATTTTTGCCCATTCTTCAAGGGAAACCTGCTCCAGCTCCTTCAGGTTTGATGGTTTGCGCTTATGAACAGCAATCTTTAAGTCTGACCACAGATTCTCAATTGGATTGAGGTCTGGACTTTGACTAGGCCATTCCAACACATTTACATTTTTTTCCTTAAGCCACTCAAGTGTTTCTTTAGCAGTATGCTTGGGGTCATTGTCCTGCTGGAAGGTGAACCTCCGTCCTAGTCTCAGATCTCTGACAGATTCATAGAGGTTTGGCTCAAGAATATTTTTGTATTTAGCACCATCCATCGTTCCCTCGACTCTGACCAGTTTCCCAGTGCCTGCGGCTGAAAAACATCCTCACAACATGATGCTGTCACCACCATGTTTCACTGTGGGGATGGTGTTCTTGGGGTGATGGGATGTGTTAGATGTGCGCCAGACATACCGTTTTCCTTGATGGCCAAAAAGCTCAATTTTAGTCTCATCTGACCAGAGTACCTTTCTCCATACATTTTGACAATCTCCCACATGCCTTTGCGCAAAGTCAAAACGTGCCTTCTTATTTTTAGCAGAAAGTAATGGCTTTCTTCTGGCCACCCTTCCATAAAGCGTGTACGGCTGATTGTGGTCCTATGGACAGATACTCCAGCCTCTGCTGTGGAACTCTGCAGCTCCTCCAGGGTTACCTTCGGTCTCTGGGCTGCCTCTCTGATTAATGCCCTCCTTGCCTGGTCTGTCAGTTTTGGTGGGCGGCTCCCTCTTGGCAGGTTTGTTGTGGTGCCATGTTCTTTCCTTTTGACGATGATGGATTTTATGGTGCTCCAGCGGATCATCAAAGATTTAGATATTTTTTTTTATAACCTAACCCAGACTTGTACTTCTCAACAACTTTGTCTCTGACTTGTTTGGAGAGTTCTTTAGTCTTCATAGTGGTGTTTGGTTAGCAGCGCCTCTTCATTAGATGTTGCAGCCTCTGAGACCTTTCAGAAGAGGTCTATATGTACTGATAGATCATGTGACACTTAGATTGGACACAGGTGAACTTTGTTTCACTAATAGTGTGACTTCTGAAGGTAATTGGTTGAACCAGAGCATTTTAGGGCCTTCATAACAAAGGGGGTGAATACATATGTACATGGCAATTTTCAGTTTTTATTTTTATTTTTTTACTTTTTTATTTATATTTCTCATTTCACTTCAAAACTTGGACTGTTTTGTGCAGATCCATCAAATATAATTCTCATTCGAAAAAAAAATCAAATTAGAGTCAAATTAGAGGTTGCAATGTAACAAATTAGGTAAAAGGCCAAGGGGGGTGAATACTTTTGCAAGGCACTGTATATCACCTTAGTAGCCATTAACTCTCTATTACAAACCTACAAACTGGGTTGCAGGTCAGAAAGAGAAAGAAAGAAAAAAAAACTTTAAATAGCCCTGAAACAGGCCAATTGAAAAGAGACAACAAAGTGGCGTTTTTTTTAATATTATGTCCCCCGCCTGTGGCACAACCTAACAGTGGACCTCAGGGCTGCAGAGAACATATATGTTTTTAAGTGCGAGCTCAAAACGTACCTTTATAATTTGGCTTCTACTAAGTATTTATGTTTTTAGTGTATATAATTTATTTATTTATTTTAACCTGGTTCCTTATGGGATATTTTTTTTCTATTTTAATTTGAGTTATATTTTGTAATTGATTTTACTGCTCTTTTTTTTTTTATTTATTTATTTTTTTTAAATCTTGATTCTTTTATTATTTTAATGTATTTTATTATTTTCACATGTTTTCCAGTGTTCCTAAAGAGCACTCTGCACTGGGTGTCATGTTGCCCAGGTCTGCAGGGACACCTTTCATGCCACTGGTCTTTTGACTAGTGCTTGTGTTGGTGCAATTTTTGATGTGGTCAGCCACATATAACTAGGTGTATGATGGATGTTTCAGAGTTTTATTCTTTGTAGTTTTATTCTTTTTAGTGCTTTTAAAATCTATAAAGCGCGCTGTGCTACATTTCATTGTATAAAAAGTGCTTTGTAGAAGTTTGATTCTAGTCTATTTGATTTACACATAAGAATCCCTGCATCTGTTTTTTTTTATCTCAATTTCGTCATGTATATGTACATCTATATCTATATATATATATATATATATATAGATATATATGTATGTGTGTGTGTGTGTGTACATCTATATATATATATATATATATATATATATATATATACACACATACAGCGAGAGAGGGAGATAGAGAGAAATTACAGGTTGTAAGTTGTGTTACTCGACAACGTAATACAGTGAGCTAGTCTCTTATCAGTCTTAAGTCATATAGACTATGAATCAGATACTTTATTCTGAGTAAAAATAACAGAATATTAATGTTATTGATATCATTAGCATATCATTTTGTTTTATTCTTAACTGTCAAGTTGGAAAGTCGTTTCCAGGTTTTCCCTGACTATGTGCCGTAGCGTGCTTGAGTAAGACACTGAACCCCAAGGTGCCCCCCCAATGTGCATATCAGGTAATGAGTAGGTATAAGTGTGTGAATGGGTAAATGTGACATGTACTGCGCTTTGAGTGGTCGGCATGACTGGAAAAGTGCTCTGTTACTACAATTTACCATTACACGCTAAAGCTCATGAGTCAGCTTATAGCTGGGAGATAAATGATGCGATCATTCCAGGAAATCCTAATAAGAACATTTAAACACAGAAGTACCAACAGACACACACACACACACACACACACACACACACACACACACACACACACAGAAACAGTGTATACACAGTCTTAGAGAAACTACTGAGTCACAAATCATTCAGTTAAGGCAGACAAACAATCAATTCATCATTCTGTCCAGATCTGCACCTGTCAGCAGCAGCAAACAGCCAGATTAGGTCTCTATGACAACCTGTGAAGTCTGTGTTCCACAAAATTTCATTCATTTTGTTTTAAAATATCTCATTCAAATGAATGTCACATTCACTTGCTTTTATCTAGAAATGACTCGTGCCACCAAATTCAACAAAAGACATCCATGTGACAGCTGATCTGAACACTAAAAAATAATGGCTGTCATTTATTTATCTTCAAGGTTTGTTGAGTCCGTGAAAGAGGATTTATCACTATGTAAGATAGTTGTGAATGCTCATGAAAAACGCAGCAAGTGTCTATAAGTAGTGGGATGAGTCCTTCACATTCGAATTTCAATTTAATTTAGGTTCACTTGCGTGAGAGATTACCGTAGGTCTGAGTGCTGCTGAGAGGCGATAGTACATGGCAGTGAAAGAGGACTTGGCTTTCCACCCATAGCTGTCAAGCTGCCATGACTGAAGCACACAGGAGCCAGAGGTCTGTCCAACCATGATAAATGCTATTCAGGTAAATCTCCAGCTGACAGAAAACCAGGCAAAGCCATTACTACTTAGAACTTAACATGTATGATTTTAGTAAAATAATTATCTCTAGATCACAACTTGTCAAGAAGGAGAGAAATGTAAAGCGAGGAGGATGATCTGTTGTTACATCACTTCAAATCTGGACTCATTCTGTGGTTAAACCTTCACATAAGCACTCTGTCAGTCCACTGGATGTTTGGGTCTCTGTTGTCACACCCAAAACATTCCATTTGTGTGCCTCACACGATTGGATATGTTTCAGTACATAGAAATCCAATGATGATGTGTCCTGATGGATAAGAGGGGATGGCTTTGGTTTCAGGGCTGCAGCTTTTTAATTTGTGAAGGATCATTAAACTGTAGCAGGCTCTGCCTTAGCTCTTAGCTCTGGGGGATGGGGAATCAAATAGACACAGTACAAAAAGACACCTCTTCATCCATCTAGTTGCTTTTTCACTTCTCACAGCTGGCAGGGAGAGGACATTTTTTATGCATTAAGATGCAACATGAAACTCAGTTGTAGACCATAAGCTGCACACAGTGGTCTAAGCATGAAAACTACTATTCTGTGTGAATTATGTGCCTTTTGAAATACATAGGGATACCAAGGGAGCTTGAGTAAAGCACCATGCATCCTGGACTTGTCATCCTATCCCACTCCTACACACAAGCAATGTGTGTGGGCATGGAGTGTCATGCTTGGTCCCCACTTACTGTTGCAGTCACTATATGAAGTAGATTCAAATATGCAAATAAGGTACACAACTGATTCTGATCAAACACAAATACAGTGCAGATCGCTTCATTTTCAGTATTTTACAGTTTTGCAACAAAAAAATGTACCTGAGCATCTGTACACCAAAGTTTCAAACATACAGCTTATTGATAATGAAATAGTTTTGTTTGTGTTATGTTAAATAACTTTTCCAATCCTGAACCTTAAAGAAAAAATAAAGAGCAACGAATGAAACACACACACACTTGATTGCACAAATGCACACATTAACATATAGTTCTTATCTAATAATGTTTACATCGGGGTGTGTATGCATTTTCCTTTTACCTCCTGGGTTCTGGACAATAAAAGCTGTGCAGCAGCAGCCCACTCATATGGTACCTTTTAAATTTGCCCCTAAAATCAATAGCAAGGAAACAATACAATCAAATGCCCAAGGCAAAGCATTCTTTCTACTGAACCCATGTTTTGTAGTGATTGCTTCAAGAGGCTGAATATAATCATAGCACACCTAATGTTCTTTTTTCACCTCCTTTATAGCATTTTCTTTTATTTAAAGAGATTTTGAATAAGACAGAAATGATGATGATGAAAGTGATCTTTGTAATATTTGGTGTCTCATTTGAAAATAGAGGAAATCAAAGGATATCTGAGGTTTAAAATTGAGCATACATACAATAAATAATTACGTATATTACAACTTCTTAACTAATACAATATCAAATCATCTGTGGTTGTTACTTTTGCACCATTTTCAGTTGTATTATCAACACTACAATCACTGAGAAATGAACATGTTTCTGTAAAACAAAAGAAATATCTCTTGCTGTTCTGTGTTTTTCCATTAAACTGGTTTTGATAAAGGGGATTGATATCAATGCATGGAGGAGCGTGAATATTGTGCACCCCCACCTCAAAGAATAAAGTTTGGTGAGGCAGTTCTTGTCTTTAAATATGAGGGACGTATGCTTGTGTCTTTTCTGCCATCACTGTAAAGCTTCTGTTATAAAACCCAGCAGGCTATTTATAGAAACATGTCCATGGCCAGGTTGATGGTTTGAAGCAGCATGATGAAAATTTACAATTGTTTCTACAGAACTTTCACAGCAAAGAGGAAACAAAAGATTTTGCTGCCAGTCAAATTATGGTATGAAAATGTTGACTGCTGGAAGTAAGGAGAGGTTGCAAAAAAGATGCAGATAAAGGGTACCCTCTGATGGTTACAGCCCTGATGAGAGTGAGGGGAATACATGGGATAAGAGATAATGAAGCTTTAAACAGAAGGTGCCTGAGCATGGAGGTATTCTTTCCTAATGAGACAGAAAATACAGAATTTGACACATCTGTTACTGGGGGCACAGTCCAGCAGTGTTGAAGATTTTTTTTTTTAATCATAAATATATTCACACTTTCAAGACTGTAAAAAGCTGAAAAGTTTTCAGATACAAGCAGAAATATTTCAAACTGACTTCATAAATAATTCAAGTTAATTTAGATATTCACAAAGAGGAAATTCCCTTCTCACTAATATCTCCATCACTATGCCAAATTTCTGACACATTGACTTGACGTTAATTTTCATTACGATTGTATATGCCATAAACTGGCTTTTCATGTGATCTTATTAAGTATATGACATCTGTCAATTCTACAGGCAGTTGTTTAATGAGCATCTGATTTCGTCATCATTAAATTAATTTCTGTTAATAGTACCATAATAACCATCCATAGATGGATTCTATAATGGTAGAGAATATAACAACTCACCAGCGTGTAACTGACTCAACTGGTCCACGTCTCACAAGACCCTCAATTATGTAACTGTTAATTAAATATTCAGACTGCAATATCAATTTGAACGGAAGTTCACTAAGTCTCATGGCTCCCACTGGAATGGTGGCTGCATCCAATTGCATAATGGTCTTGGCAGTAAAAATATTAAACACTTTTAAACATGCAGTACGCACCTATTTTATTTAGCTTAATTTATAAATGTGAAATGCCAAATACAGCAACTCTCAACTATTGCTAAACACAAGCAATAATGATTCATGACTCAATAAACTAAAATTTGGAAGGAACATTTTGTGATGGAAGATTGTCTGACTGGTCAGTGACAATTTTGTATAAAATATTACATTAAAATAACATGGGTATCAAGCATGTTTTTCCACAAATAATCTGTTAAACTGTATACATTTTTCCTCTTTTATTGCTCCTAAAGGTGGAACATTTCTTGTTTTGTGTAAAGGATGTAATCCTCTCTATGAATCTGAATATGTCCCTTTTGGTTTATTTTTGCTATAAAAGCAAAGAAAATCTCAACAGGAGTAATGTATGAAGCAACTGGGTTGTACCATCTTTTGACAGCATCATTTTTGGGAAGAACAAAGAGGAAGTCTTTATACCCCCGCAGCCATTTTCAGTCTTTTTATTCCATTTGTTTTAACATGGAGGGCAGCTTTGGTACGATCATTTTCAGACAACCAACATCGTAGCGCCACAGCTTCCTCAGTCAAGAGAATTATTGACATTTTCTGAGAAAAAAAAGAAAAGTAGCTGCTTTTATAACCAACAGCTATTGTTTCAAACGAAAAAGTAAAGATATTTGCATAAACATTTAGCATTATAGGCACATGTATGCTCCCTTATGTAAGTAAATTGGAACATTGTTTCAAACGTTGCCATTTGTCGCCACCTTCATACTGCCACATGCCTTTTATGATGCCATAGTTGTTAAGGTAGTTCATCCACTAGTGATGAGTGTTGAGTTCAAAGTTCACTTCCACATTTTTTTACACTGGCTGGTAGAGGTATTGCACAGCTATATGTAATGAGTTACCCTGAGGATCCTTAATACAGCCACACACAGGGAGTTCTGGACAAATGACCAGTTTATTGGTGGAGGAGTATGAACAGAAGATCAGTCCGGGGGAATGGTCTGCAGAAGAAACCAGGCAACAGCTGGGAGGTAAACAGGATGGCAAAATACTCGTCCAGGCAACGACAAGGCTCAGAGATCCAAAGACAGGCAGGGTCGGTAACCAGAAGATCCGAAAAGTTGCGGTGTCCGTCGAGGGCAAGGCAAGGAGGGTAATCCAGGGGCATAAAGCAGAAGGTCGGCAACTGAGGAACAATCCGTAGAACGCTGGAACAAAACTAGACATAGGTCTGATTATTATCTGGCAGAAAAGGAGGGATTGGAGGGAGCTTAAGTAGGCAGTGAGAGAAAAGGAAACCAGGTGAACTGAATGAAGTAGCAGAGGCAATTAGGAAGCCAGCAGGTGGATCGAGTAATCAATGATGAGCGCCAGGAGATCAGGGTGGCAAAAACATGACAGCTATAAAAGTTGTTTACATCCGTCGAAAATCACCAGAGGTACAAGAATAAAACCACAAAATTTTTTGCTCTTCTCAACTTTCTCGTGTCTTTTCCAGGTGCTTTCTGGGGGGTTCTGCATCGCTTTCCTTCTTCTTCTCTGGTTTATTCCTTTTACTGGTTGTATGTGAGTTTTGCAACTCAACACTGCCCCTGCCATTTACAATAGTAAAGCTCCATTTTCTGTCAAGTAAAGGATGGCTAATCCCCTTGAAAACAGATGAAATTACACGTGTAACCGATGCAGGAGACAGACGAAACTGCTCGTCCATCTGCGTTTCCATAAATTGGAACTGTCCCCATAATCTCCCGATTCTGATTCTTGTTTCACTCAGACCTTGTGTTCTGTTAAAACATGCGGCTGCAAGATGAATTCATATGTTAATCTGTCGATTTGTGCTACTCACCCGAATGCCACCTGTAAATTTCAAACATTACACAGTTTTAAAGATCCATAAATATATGGATTAATGATCTTATATATAATAATTGCAAGTGTCCACATTCATCTGTGTACCTTATTGTAGTTGTGTAAGTTAGTTCATATACAAAAAAGTGATACTGCTAATTTAAATTAATCATGAGAGGCTCATTGCAACAAAATCCCATCTTACGTTGCACTGACCATTTCAAAGGGCCAAAATCACAATTTCTTCAAGAGAAAAATTACAAACTACACTGTATGCTGTATAGACAAAAGCAAAATCTGTAACGCAATACACATACCATGTACAACATATAACAAATTGAAAGTCGCAGCAGTTTTTTCCATCAGGTGAAGACAGCAGGCCCAGACTAAAGCCAAACAGCAGAAACAGCACATTTGTCTGACTGAAAGTAGAACTGGGCGTAAAATCCTCCAGGCTATTGATGAATACAAATGTATTGTGCTTTGTTCACTGAGCTATTTCTCTGCTTTTGTTTATAGTTTGCCTCAATATATAGCTATATACCATGTAGAATATTCTCATACAGAAATGGCATTTGCTTAAAACCGTGTTGTAGATATTATGTATTAAATGCATGAGGTGAGGTATAAAGGTTTAGGTTAGCAGATTTTTCAAACTGGATTATTTTTTCTTATTTTATTATTATTTATTTTACTGCAGATGATTTTTAACCTAATTATCACTTTGGAGATCATATTTTGTCTGTGTACTCACATATACAAACATGTATAACAGAAAGATTTAATCTATTAGTTATGTTTGATGAACAGGGTATGATGGATTATCTGGTCTCAATAGCACTTAGAGTTTAAGCTGTCCACCTGAGTCCATTAACCTGCCATGTTTTGAGCAATTATGTGCCTGTTTCTATCTCTGTACCTGGATAATATCTGCCACTGTGAAAGACTCCACCAGAGACCTCACTCAGCTGATGCAGGAACATACAACTGTTCCCCCCCTCCCTTCACCCCTTATTAAATTTACGCTCTTTATGACAGTGGTGTTTGTGTGTTTTTGAAGGTCTGGGATATTGCTACCATATAACACCAAGTTCAGGAGAATATTGCATTTTGCTTCACACTGTTTCAGTAATGTACCCCCATGTCATTTGCTTGCTTTACTTTACCTGGCTTTATCAGTTGTGTGTTTCTCAGAGACTCAAAAATTATTCTCTGCACAGTCAATTCTGTCTAAAGCATAAAAGGTTAATACAACAGCCAAGGAAGCCAATTCTCCCTGAATCCATTGAGGATGTAAAGTTAAGATAGCCACTTGATAAAAGAGATTGTGATTGTGATATTAACCCCAGGAATGAGTTGATTATCTAATAAATCCTCTCTGGAGTGCTATCGCTACAGTTTTTTTTTTTATTAAGTTATTCACAGGATTTGAGGAGTAAGACCAATTTTTCTTTGATGCAAACAAAACTTAGGATGAAGAAGTATTTAAATCAGGCATTATTGGGCCATTAAAATGTGTATTTCAGAATTAGCTGAATCAGTCTAATTTTCATTTAGTAATGAGCTCCAGAGGACCTACTTTCACTTGCAGTTTTTCCCCAGCACAACTGCAATTACTTGGCCTTTGCATGTAGCTAATAAATACATATCCGTTAACACAAATCAGTATGGACCTATACATATAATAATGAAACTTTTAAGGTCGACACTGTTTCTTTACAGCCATTATTTCAGTGGCATCACTGAAATTGTTTGACCTTCTCCTGATTGTGAGGCTGGTCATGTCGGTTCTTGTCAGCTCTCTCAGCATTCACGATTGAAGGTTCAGCAAAAAAAGGAGGCATATTTTTTTATACAACCTCAATTAATTTATTCATTTGTTCTGTTCTTTTCAAGGGAAAGCTGTGCTTTCGTTTAGGGGCTCAATTTGGTTTCACATAATTAAATTATGAAATGTTACTTTTTTGCAACAGAAAGAAGAGAGTTTTGTTTGTATTCCCACTGGCTTGAACAAGACAATATTAGTCTTAAATTGTGTTTGCAGAAACAAGAGAAAAATGCTCAAGCTCAAAAGTATTAAAGTTTTATGTATCTTTTTTTTTTTTATTAATTCATTTATTCACATTTCTTATTGTTCACCCTAAACCTTAAAATATGCTATGAATGACTATCAATGAAATGCTATAACACTGAACAGATAAACATATGAACAAAGACAATAAACCGGTTCAGTTTTTGTTTTGCTTTCCAGAGCAATTCATTACAATAAACCTTTATGAGGAATATGAAGTGTTTTCCATGTCATATTTAATGCCAAAACATGATAGCTTTTAAAGTGTATCCAGAGGGCTTTGATGCTTAAAATCAACCAGTGGATAAAAATACAAAAGCAACTAAACAAACAGACAAATACATGACTTATGGGGGAACCATGAAAACATCATTATAACATGATAAATATAATATGAGTCAAAATCACAAAGCTGTACATTCAGTAAAAGCAACTTTGTACTAGTCTTTTTAGACGTCATCCAACTGTCAACAAAGTACATGCAAAGATATAACTCAGATATGTAGGCCTACACCTTTTATTGCAATAACTTCTTGTACTGTTACCAAGAGCAAAGGACTATGAGAAATCAACAGTGATGTGGTGCAACCGTGCATAATTGCCTGCTGTTCTCAGGTATATGTGAGGTGAAGAGTTGCAGGGCTCATAAGTTTTGTACAATACTGTTGGTGTCTGGATGATTCATGCATCTCACAATTAAAATCAACACAATGAAAGGAAACAATTCTTTCAGTGAAAACAGCAATGCCATAATGGAGCTTCAGTTTCCGCTACAGATCAACCTATGTAATACACGTGTGCTGCAATCAGGTTTAGAAGGAAGATTTACAGCTGGCCAAGATGGAGAAAAATCCCTTGTCAAAGCACAGCAGCATGTGACCAACCAGCTCTTTTAAGAGACAACCCACAGAGAGCAGATCCACTGGTTTGCTGGGCTGATGAGTGCTGAATCATATGCTCTGTACAAGGTAGTCTCTACAGCTGTCGACCAGAAATCTCATGATAAGGTGTTTGACTTAGATTATGCTGAGGGGAAAAAATATCTGTGTGGAGGAGGATGAGTCAATGCACCTTTCAGGGTAATGAAGCTCCTGCATAAATACAGGTCTTGACATGCAAATGAAGATGATCATGATTATTCACCACAATTATATATTGGTATTTTTGACTGTGGCGTCATGGATTCTCCATCTTTTTTGGAGGAAAAGGAAAACACTTGACAGTCAGACATTCGTGGCTCAAGCTCCACCTTCATTCCAACTTTTAACTCTGACAATAGCAAGATGGGCAGGATTAGCAGAAAAAATGGTCTTTTGACACATATTCAATCTACATTTATATATATATATATATATATATATATATATATATATATATATATATATATATATATATATATATATATATATATATATATATACATATATATATATATACACATATATATATATATATATATATATATATATATATATATATATATATATATATACATATATATATATATATATATATATATACATATATATATATATATATATATATATACATATATATATATATATATATATATATATATATATATATATACATATATATATATATATATATATATATATATATATATATATATATATATATATACATATATATATATATATATATATATATATATATATATATATATATATATATATATATATATATATATATATATGCATGTGTGTGTGTGTGTGGCAAAAATGGAAAGAAGCAAACAGAAGAAACCAATTAAACACGCATAAAAATCACAACACAGCGACATCTGCTCAAAGTGGAAATGGTTTTCCTCCACCACTTGCATAAAAATGTAGAAAAGGCATGTGTATATTCCCAAAGTATAAAAAATGAAGTTCTGAGTACAGATTCTGCATTTCTATGTTTAAATTAAGCTGTAATGTTTCTCTCAGCTTCATAACTGACTGCTTCCACTGTTTGTCAACATTCAGATTCAGACAAACTGGCAAACAAAAAGGGTTTGCAATGTCATCCTGATGTGCAGCACTGTAAACAGATAGAGAAGGTGGTTTAACAGCAAGTGGGATTTTTTCCTGTGTTCTGTGTACATTCTCTGGTTTGGGCTGATAGTCCTTTTGTGGCAAAATTCTAATTTGACAATGCCTGTATTCAACCTCAAACAAACATGGGTAAAATCTTCCAAGTCAAAGCAGCAGCTCCACTTTGCATAACAGATTATAGTCTTGTAGTTCTGATGTACACTATCACAAAACTGTCTTATTTGCTGTAGGAAGTTTTGGCAAGGACTTATTAAAAGTAAATGAGCTACAGGGAGAGATTTTTCAAGCATTAAATAACCACTGAATAAACTATTCATTGCGAAATAGCCTTCATCCGATGTGCTTTTCAAGTTGGACCCTTTCCTTTTCCAAGATAGTTGGCAGCAAAACACATGACAAGATACTCCTTAAAGGTAGAAGTGGTAACCCTCATATGTTGACTCCTCAGTAAACATTCATCTTTAACACACTAGCTTTAAAGCAGTATTCCTACAGGAGATGGCCTTCACGCACAGGACTTGCTGCCTATGGACTGATACACTGGTTCAGGTAGAGTCAGGTCAGGGTGACGGCTTTTTCTATTTAAAGTGAGTGGATGCAGCTGCCGAGAGACGTCAGTAAGGCATGAAATGAGCCATCCCTACGGAGGTGTCTCCACAGCAGGTAGCTGCACACTTCTCACTCGACAACAGCAGTTTGCTACAGTGGCTCAGAGAGACAGCTGGGCTGCAGCAACCTACCTACACATCAAGACATAGCTTATCCAATGATCATGACTGACAAACTATCATCACTGCAGAGGTTGGGATCAGTGGTACTAAATGAACATGAATCTACTTAGATTTACATTATCTACTACATATAAAATTTAATTTAGTTTTATGAGTTGCATGTGTGGATTCTTTCTTTTTCTTTTTTTTTGGAAACTCTAAGACCAAAGCTCAACAACAGATTTTTACTGTTTGTTAGAAAATAAAACTGATGGATGCTTGCCAATAAAAACAAATAGAACAGTGTCAGAGTAAATTCATGTATTTAAGTTCTTAAATTGTGAAATTTACACAAAAATACTCATTCAAAATACCTGTATTTGTTAGCATGTTCCCAAAATATGGGATCTTGAATCTGTTATTTAAAAAAAAGTAAAAAAAAAACCCCAACAAAATACATTTTTTAAAAGATTATGTAGTTGAATTTCAAGAAGTGCTGCTCAATTTGTTTATTGCTTATAAAAGAAGTTATCTCCTTTTCATGAATTCAAATGAATTGACTTATTTTGTTTATTCTAACTTTACCATTGATGACCTATAGTCTTGGCGAGAAGGAACACTTCTTTCTTACAATATATGTAGAGTCTGGATTTAAGCAAAGGCATGCAAATTATATTTGGTGTTTTTTTCCTTTTCTATCCTATCAGTTTATGACTTAGAAAGTTATGGATGGAACATGGTGAGATGAGGATGGTGAGATGGTGTAATGTCAGAATCGTCAGGTGTCTTTGGATTGTGTAATAAGAAGAACTGAAGTCTGTGAAAAGCATTCTGGTGAACCGGCCTTTAGATGCTGAAGATGCTGAAGAGGAATGTGTAGCAGGCAGGCTACAGCATCCTCCATGCCATTGGAGGCATGGAGGATGCTGTAGAGAATTTCATGATGATGGAGTTGAGGGTAACAGGACACTAGTGGTTCAGAAGTTTTTGGGAAACTGGACTATTGTAGCAGTTTTCCAGAGAGTTGGTATTATGGCAGTCATGTAGATTTGGATGAAGACTGCATGTAAAATGTATGAAAACTCCTGTGAACAGTTCTTAAGCACCCATGCTGGGATGCTGGCAGCCCTGGTGCCTTCCCTAGCTTACACTGGCTGAGCTGTTGCCTTACCTCCCCCTCAGTGAAAGGGGCCAATTCCTCTGGGTCCAAACAACGGAGTCCTTTCAGCAGATCTTTACATTCAGCTGAGAAGTCATTAACACAAAAACAGATGTAAGAAGTTAAAGCGTCCTAAGTCTCCCCATATAAACAGCAGGGCACCAGGAGTCTCAGCCAACATGGCATTTACATCCATGGCTACCAACTCCGCAGTTACTTTGGTGTTAGCACTGGGGCAACATAAACATAGCCGACCAAAAGAATGGAGAATTTCTGGGACAGGTAGTAGGGGGCAGATGAACGGCGTCATCAGGGTCTGGATTGTTGTAACAGGAGTTCATCGTGGCTGTAGGTGAGTATCAGGTTGAATGGGATCGATACAAAGACAGACATTTTTTTGCAGCAGTAAGTGAATGTTTGCAAGTTATTTTAAATATTGTATTTGTAAATCAAGTTTTCTTCAACTGTGAAAGAAAAGTCTACTTGAGAAATTCATGTTTGTGAATTACCCCAAAATATAAGTGTTGTTTAAATCACAACTGCAGTGCCAGGGGGTCAGCTGGAGGAGAGCGAGGTGAACCGCCACCAATAACGGTGGAGTGACGACAACAGTGACCATTCACAGAAAAAAATCCACAGCACCTGCTGCTACAGATTCAAACTGAGTAATATCACTTCATCACATTAATATTAACATACATGCCATCATTGTCTTTAGAATTTATCAATTGTCTTTTAAGAGCTTGCAGTGGTGCTTAAGGACAAGAGGCTGTCTGCTCTCTGATTGGACAGTTTGATTTGTCATTATCCAATAAACTACAAGTGTAAAGATGGGACCAAAAATCCAGATCTGTAACTCCAGTCTTGCTTGCAGGCTTTTGTTTTGTCTCTGTGAAAAGATCTTTGTGAAAGCACTGCTATTCTTTACTAATACAAATCTAATTACAACATACAAATACTTTTTTCTACACATTAACAAACTTCAATTTATCAGGCAGATTTTTTTTTATAGACTAACAGAACTTGATTCACATTTTTAGATAATTTTTTTCCAACATTTATTTGAAGCTGCAACAGCTTTATGACTTTATATTGAACCTGTTGCTGGTGTCCGACAGATGCACAAAGTAATTGTAGATCAATAGAGGCAATCAGAGTTACAACTGGTTGATGACAGATCAAGCAAATCCCGTTTAAAGCTGTTTGTTCACAAAACACCTAAGTTGGATTTATACTCACACAGCATCCATGTACAGTCGGGCCAGCGCAGCTTGTGCAGATGAGATGTGCTCTTAAACTCGAGCGTATAGTTACGGTGTCATGTACAGTTTCTGTTCTGTATTTACCTCACAAACTCAGCCAGCAGCTCCAGAAATCCAGAAACACAAAATGACAAACCAGCCAATCAGAAAGGAGTACTTCCATGTAACTGCACTGCAGGCAGGCACGCACGCAAGCCAAGTCTCCACAGACCTACATGGAGCATATGGTATTGTTACATTAACCAACCTTATGCAGATGCTGCATGAGTATATAACCAGCCTTAAACAATACACACACACCAAAAGCCTCTCAGAGCAGTGAAATAAAAGATAGATTCACAAAAATATTATTATAAATTTAATCTGCTTAAGATGATGGGCAGTTATGGTTCAACACATCCTGATAGTGGGAGAGTCCCTCTTTCATGTGTTGCAGCATATTTCTCTAGTTAGAGATCACAATATAATCAAATAACATATGACAAAGCAGCAGCAAGCAAATCAAGGCTTAGGCAACACTTTTATGAGGAGGTAGACAAACCGAGTATCTTTGTGCAGTAAATCAAACAGCAAGAAAGTAACAGAGAAATCTTGACAATTGAAGGTGAAAATGGGAATTAGATAACAGATCAAATGGACAGTATTATAATATTTAAAAGATTTATGAAGATTTATACAGATCACAATAGACGGACAACAGTGAAACCATGTCCTAATTGGTTTCACTGTTACCTAAATTGGTTATTTCTAAAATATCTGAAGAAAAACTGGAAACTGGAAAAGCTGGCCAGACTATCTTCCAATCAATTTAAATATATATTTTAAAAACAAAATGGTAAGGCCCTTGTATGACATGCATGTGGAATCTTACTTAAGTGATTTTTTCCCCCAGATACTATAAGAAATACTCATATTACTTTCAAAACCTGGAAAACCAAATATTAAATGTAAAAACTAGCGACATTAAAGTCTGATAAAAATAGATTTAAAAATTATTTGTAAAATTCTTGCTAAAAGAATAGAAGGTATGCTACCCAATCCATTGATATGATACCCAAGAAATAAGGAGGACACAGATTTCTATTGCTAGTTGGGAAGAAAGCATTGGAACAGATACGAGTTGAGGTATCTTTTTGATGATTTCTTCATATGGAAAATTAAATTATAACATCATCATCCATTTATCCTTAACAAATGATGTGGTGTCTGAGCCATTTCAAACTGCAAGAGGATGTCTTCAAGGATCACCTCTGTGATCCTTTCTACCAGAGTGGTAGAAATACCAGGAGGGTCAGAGTTAAAGAAGGCCACTGAAAGAGCAAGAATTGAATATGAGCAAATAGATGTCAGTGTGAGGGATGAAGGAGAGAAGGTCTTGGACAGAGGGACAGAAGCAAAGAGTCATGTGGAGGCAGATAATGGAGAAAATGGTGGTACAGAGTCAAAGGACCCATGTTTATTCCAGCTGGTGCTCATGGCATGTTTTTATTCTCTGTCTAAATTCCAGTGCAGTAACATTAGAAGTCACCCAATAAAATAAGATGTTTTCAGTAGCAGCTTACAGGTGTGTTATAAGGTTAGATGTGAGAATCTTTACCAATGGAACAGTTTATTTTATCAGCAATTATGATAAAACTAAACAAGATGCTTTTCCAATAATAAACACTGTGAATCATGTAATGTAATTGTCATTGTTACTCTTTATTTTTTTAGATATATCAGAGGGTAAATATAATCATCTCAGTAATCACACTGCCCTTAGTATTTGTGAGATATTTTTGCTCAAGGCACATTAATGGTTCAACACATTTAGCTTTCCTAAAAGAGATGGCTGATGCATGTCCTTATTTTGGGTTCTTTTTAATGTACTGTTTCAGATTAAACCCAAACAATGTCTTTGTTTCACTTAAAAAAGAAAATTCTTAATTTTTGAAAGTGATTTTGTGATTTTGTTTATACATTATTTACAAATAGAAAGATTTAAAAAACTGATTCATTGGATTGAATTGTTTAATTTTTCTTTCTTTTTTTTTTTTTTTTTTTTTTTTTTAAACATGATTGAGCTGTCAAACAAATGGAACCTACTATCTGAAATCAAATATGTACACTCTATGTCTGCAGCAACAAACATTTCCAGCCCAGGTGTACAACAGCGTCAATGAGGACAGGATGGACTGGCTTCTTCATTCTATGCACTCACCCACTGCAGCCTATTTAAATATGAATTTAAATTCTTGTGGGTTATCTTACAAGAGACTAATCCAGGATGGAAAACAGCTCACTAAATCCTCTCATTCCTCTAAAGCCAAACCATGAACACAAACCCCTCAAGTGATAATGAGCAGGAAAAATGTGATGGGAAACAACTGTGAAGCTATTGTGTGAGTGGGGAACACAGGCCAGCTGCTCACTAGATCAGCTTCAGCAGGGGTATCGCACTCCATCACCACCGCATCGGTGAACACATCAAATAGAAGAGGAGCTGTATCAGTCACATACTACACAACAAGAAAATTAGGCTCTCAGCCCCTTGGGGAAAACTTTTGGAGACAACACCAGAAAGCATGAGAATATCAACAAACGACTGATTAAAGTACATTTAGAATGTGGAAGTGGGAAACAGTTTTCAGAATACTTGCCAATTTCTGAGGGCATACTTCCTTCCCAACTTCATGTTTTAACAAGAAGGTGAAAACAGAAACATGCTAAACAAAATATAGAGGGAACTGTGAATCCAAAGCAGGATTTCTAATCCTGATATGCTTGACAGCTCTGACTTGTGCTGACCAACCCCTGCAACAAATGACAAGTAAATCTGACTGCATAAAATAATATAAGTACGTCACACACAAGACACATCTGTACCTGTGACTTCACACAGCTGTGTTACAGAATATGATGGTGTAGTCTATCTGTTTGGACAAAATACCTAAAAGATTTTACACCTTAAACGTTAAGAGAAAATGTGCAAAAGAATTCAGAGTTTCATAATGAGAAAAAGCTCACATTTTTAAAAATTAAAAGCTGTAAAACTGTGAAAAATGTCTAAAAATGTATGTTTCAAAAAAGTTTGGTCTGGTTTAACCATTTATGGTTGACACTTTTGTGTTTACATGTACAGCAATGTTTCAACTTTTCATCTTAAATGTTAAATAATTCCATTTTTGATGACTTTACAAATGCATATTGGATATTCCCTCTATGTTTCCAGTTTCGTATAACAGACAATAGTTTACTTTGTGAGTCACACCCACACATTAACACCATTTGATACATTGATCATATAAAGCCGTCATTATAACCATATCTTTAAAAAAAAAAAAAAAAAAAAGGAGAATTATTACCAGTTGTTTTTACTTTTGACACACCCAGATGCTGAGTCAGGGCACCAACTTTACAATTACAGCTGTGTTCTCAGATCTTGTGTCAAAAAATTTCAAACGGGGAAAAAAAAACTCGAAACTAAATTTACAGTACTGCTTTTTCCAAACATGACTTGGAAGTGATCAAAACATTCTGTAGTTGTGACAGCATCTTATTAGGATAATTCATGTTACCTTGACTTTCGCTCTAAGACTGCTGGGATAGGCTCCAGCTTCCCCGCGACCCTTCATTGGATTAAGCGGCTAGGATAATGAATAAACTTATGAATGAATTCTTTTTTGTTCAAAATGAAATTAAAGCAAAAATCATTCACCAATTAATATACAGTCAAAGAATACATCAAAGTAATATGATCTGGGGACTTCCGGGTTGGTAGCAGAGTGAGATGGTTGACTGAACTTGAGCTCCTGACAGTAGAGCACTATTTCCCCCTAGAATTCAAGTAAACCCGTTATTTGACTACATATTATTAACAATATGTCGGGGGGTTCTAAGAAGAAAACCAAGAAGATGCAAGAAACAAAAGAAGTAGACGCAGCGACGGAGAACACGTTAGTACAGAGAGAGAAGATGGCGGTAGGGACGTAGCGTCTCATGCTGGAACTTTACACGAGGACATGAAGTTGATCAGCCAAGAAATTGCCAACTTAAAAGCCAAATTGAAGACTGATTTGGGATCACTCAAGGACGATTTCAATAAAACAATGAAGGAAGAAATAAATGCACTTAAACAAGACGTTAACCAGCAGCTAGCAGAAGCTAAGCTAGCTATGCAGGACCAGGGTAAGAAACTCCAGGAGGCTGAGACACGAGTAGAAGCGCTCGAAATGTGGTCTGCTGCAGCCAACAAGTCACTCCGACAGTCATTACTGGAACAGCAGAAAGTTATTGACAAGATAAATGACTTGGAATCAAGAGCAAGAAGAAACAATATGCGCATTTATGGAGTCCCAGAGGGAGAGGAGGGAGAGTCTACGATCCAATTCATTGAAAGTTTAATCCGAAATGAAAAGCTTATTGATGAGGGAGTAAACGTCCAAATACAGCGAGCCCACCGCTCACTCGGGCCAAAGCCTCCCGCCGGTGCACCTCCCTGGTCCATCGTTGTCAACTTTCTTCAGTTTCAAATCAAAGAAACAGTCCTGAAAAACGCGTGGAAAAAGAAGATCTTAATACAGAATAAACCTCTGGCCTTTGACCACGACTACACGACGGCGGTGGTACAGCAGCGTCGAGCCTACAAGGATGTGAAGAGCGCATTAAAAGAAAAAGGCATCCGATTTCAGTCTCCCTTTACAAAGTTAAGGGTTCACTGGGATTCCGGCCCACGGACCTACAACAGCCCGAGAGAAGCCGCCCGCGAGCTACAGCGTCGGGGCTTTGAGGTATGTGAGCCCCGGGAGAGCGCAATATTCAACGCAACTTCCCTACTTGACCAACTGGACGGCGCATCACCATGGGAACGCGTCACCCGGCGTGACAACGCGGGAACTGTCAAACGAGTGCGCGAGCGGCTTCAGGAGTTTCAGCGCAACACGGTCTGATCTGCTGGATTTTTAATTTAAGTACTCTTCACTTCTACACTGGGACACACAATTGGCGAGTAGCACAATTAAGTAAGGGCGGAAATGTATTTACTTTTTCTTTGTATAGTGCTAAAGGTATTGTACTGCATCCTGAATATAGTGACTGCTCTATGTCAGGTAGACATCTGATCGCACTGGGATGAGTGAAGCTCGTTGCAGGGTATTCACCTATTCTAGGAGGGGGCCCTCAGTTAGGGTGAGGCTCTACCCCTCAGCTATTGGGACTAGAGACCCAGAGGGTATAACTACCCTCTTTTTTTCTTTTGTTTTTTGGGAGTCAGTTAATTTATGTCGGTTTGTAACCCCTTTCTCCTCTCATGGGGTATACTGTTCTTGTTCTTGTCTGTTTTTTGTTTCGGAGGCTTGCGGAGGAGGATCATTATGTTTTATAGTGTTAAGAAATGTCACAAAAGCTTAGAATAATGTCACTTAATATCAATGGTCTGGGCAACCCAATCAAAAGAGCTAAGGTAATGACAAAACTAAGGAAAGAAAATATGCATTTTATTTTCTTACAGGAAACTCACCTCTCACCACAAGATAATGAAAAACTACAAAAGTTTGGTTTCAAAAAAACATTTTATAGCTCCCATATCCATAGCCATAAACGAGGGGTAGCAATACTTATATCAAACTCTGTGAAGTTTGAGATGTATAAGGAAATAAAAGACAAAGAAGGCCGTTACATTATTGTGAAGGGTAAATTTGAGGACAGTATTTTAACGCTAGTCAGTGTATATGCGCCTCCGAACAGCGATAAATCATTTTTCAAAGACTTTTTTGACACAGTATCTTTGGAGACTGAAGGGATTTGTATATGTGGTGGAGATCTCAATGTGACACTTAATTACAAGCAGGATACAACTAGTCAGAACAGAAATAAAAGATACTTGGCAAAATTTCTAAACACGATCCTTGATGAAACTGGCCTAGTGGATGCTTGGAGGTTCCTTCACCCTATACAGAGAGACTACACACACTACTCGGTTCCCCATTCAACTCATTCAAGAATTGACTATTTCCTGATACAGAAAGAGAATTGTGATAGAATCACTGATTGTAAAACTGGGGTTGCCGACCTCTCCGATCATAATGCAATTTATTTGACTATCCAGGTAGACACACCTAAAAAAAATACTGTATGGCGCCTTAATATTGGTATCCTAAACAATGGAAAAATTGTTAATGACATTAAACAGGAAATTGATACTTTTCTCAAAGAGAATGATAATGGTGAAACTGACCCATTAATCCTGTGGGACTCCCTGAAAGCTGTATTAAGAGGTAAACTAATAGCGATCACTACATATCTTAAAAAAAAGAGAATAGAAAAATACAAGTACTTGACAAACAATCTGAAGGATCTTGAACAGAAGTTCAGGGAAAAGAAAGATCAAAATATTGGGAAACAAATAAAGGAACTAAGAAGTCAAATGGATGACCTGCTGGCAAGAGAGGGAGAGAAGAAAGCAAGATACCTTAAGCAGCAATATTATGAACTTGGCCCCAAATCTGCCAAACTGCTGGCTCGGAGGTTGCGAAATCAGCAGGTTGACACAGCTATACACAAAATCAAGAATCCTGTCTCACAGAAGGTGGTGACTAAACCAAAAGAGATGGAACATATATTTAAAGAATACTATAAAAGGCTTTATTCACGAGAGGGTACAGTAACCAGAAGTTAATTCGGGATTTTTAATACTCATTGGATCTACCAAGCATCGGAGAAACTCAAAATGAAACTATTACAAGAGAAATTACAATAGAAGAATTAAATAGGGCACTTGGCAGATTAAAAACAAATAAAGCTCCAGGTAGTGATGGGTTTCCTAAAGAATGGTACCGCATATTTCGTGATAAACTAAATCCGATATTATTGAGATGTTTTAATTGGACCCTTAAGGAAGGTCAGATACACCCATCTTGGAAAAAGGCTATTGTATCCTTGATTCCTAAAGAGAACAAAGATAGGGAAAACAGCACGAATTACAGGCCAATATCCATACTGAGCATGGATTACAAATTATACACCTCGATTATTGCAAAACGACTAGAAACATTTGTTACAGATTTAATTGACGAAGACCAATGCGGATTTATTCCAGGTAGACAAACTCAGGATGACATTAGAAGAACCATACATATTCTACATAAAATCAATAGAGACAAAATAAGTGCAGCTTTAATAAGCCTCAACGCCGAAAAGGCCTTTGATAGAGTAGATTGGGAGTTTCTGTATCTAACACTGGAAAGATTTGGGTTTAGTCAAGACTCAATACGAGCCATTAAGGCAATTTATCAGCAACCTACTGCTAGAATTAAGGTGAATGGCTCTTTGACAGACCGTTTTGAATTACACAGAGGCACGAGGAAGGGTTGTTGCCTCAGCCCAACGCTCTTCGCTCTGTATATAGAGCCCCTGGCCCAGGCAATTCGACAGGATGAAAATATATTCGGAATTACTATTGGAGAATATAAGCATAAAATAGGCTTGTTTGCAGATGACGTTATGTTATATATTAGGGAAATTGATACTTCTCTTCCCAGACTTATAAAACTATTAGAAGAGTTTAAGTCATACTCGGGATACAAACTTAACATCACAAAAACACAAATTATCCACTTTAATTATTTACCCAGAGAGGGAACTATGAATAAATTTAATGTCAATTGGACTACTACAACAATCAAGTACTTGGGGGTCAACATAACCAAAATACCAGATTTACTATATGAAGCTAATTATAATCCACTTACTGAGAATATGAAAAAGGATTTGGAGAGATGGTCCACCTACCCACTGGATTTCGCTAGTAAAATAAGTGTTATAAAGATGAATATATTGCCAAGACTTTTGTATCTATTTCAATCTCTTCCAGTAGAAATACCATTGCAACAGTTTGTAGCATGGGACAAGATGATGTCAAGATTTATATGGGGGGGCAAGAGGGCCAGGATACGTTTCTCCACACTCCAGCTGCCAAAGGATAAAGGTGGAATGTCTCTCCCAAACCTAAAACTGTATTTTCAAGCTGCACAACTTAAACCTCTGTGTTGTTGGTGTGATAGTACTTATGAAGCGCAATGGAAAGATATTGAGACCTATGTACCTGTACCTGGTTATAAGATCCAAACAATACTGGGGGAGGAGAATCTGAACAGTGGTCTTAGAAACCTTCTAGATCCAGTCACTATATTCTCTATAGAAACATGGTTCTCTCTTGTTAAACAACTAAAATGGAAAAAAAGTACCAAATTACTAAGGTGGATTGCACTAGATGAAGGGTTTAAACCAGGTACATATGACTATTTAAAGACTGGATAAGGAAGGGACTGACTGCCTTTTGTGTGGCTACTAAAGACAATAGGATGAGGACTTTTCAGGACTTGAAAATCACATTTGACTTAAAAAATCAGGACCTGTTCAGATACCTTCAGTTAAGAGATTATTACAATAGGAAAATTAGAGAGACAGTCTCTGAGGATGTTAATCCAATCATTGAAATAAGTAGTGGCGCTTACAACCAAAAGAAAACTAAAACAATTTCGAGACTCTACAATAGTTTAATAAGTAATCTCAAGACCACATCACTTTATGTAAAAGCTAGGTGGGAGCGAGAACTGAATGTTACAATAACAAAGGAGGAATGGTACGAAGCTTGTGCATTACTACAGACATCTACTAATTCAATGACCTGGAGAGAATTTAACTGGAAATGTATTATTAGATTCTTTATTACACCACATGTAAAGAGTAAACAACTCCAAATCCAACAAGCTTGTTGGAGAGATTGTGGTAGTGTGGAAGCTCACCACACTCATATCTTCTGGACTTGTCCTAAAATCCAATCATACTGGATCTCTGTCAACACGGAAATACAAAAGGTTCTTGGATATAATATCCCAAGAGAATTTCCTGTGATGTATTTGGGGAATATTAGCAAAGTAGTACGGGGTGAGGACCAGTACTTAACTAAGATCCTTCTATCTGCAGCACGGAAGGGTATAACAAAACTTTGGCTCAATCCTAAAGCCCCGGATAAGTACCAGTGGACTAGGATTATAAACAACATATCTCAGATGGAGAAACTAACCCTCATTATTAGGTTAAAAGAATCCAAATACAATGAAAAGTGGAAGAAGTGGATTTCTTTTGTAAATTTGGATACTTAATTATCAAACTTGTCTGGAGCAGGTTATGTATATAAGGTAAATTGCCTCCTGTGGATTTGTGATACGTCATATCATGATATCCTGCCTTTCGTTTTTTACACGAGTGGCCTAACTTTAAAATACCTTTGTGAATTTATCTCCATGTACTGTATATATATCAGTCATTTAGTTTTGGTTTTTTTTCTCTTTTCTGAATATTGGATATGACCTCCTCCGACTCCACACCTCGTTCTTTTCACTGTTGTTCTGTATTTGTCTTTTATATGACAAAATCTTCAATAAAAATTAAAGTAACAAAAAAAAAAAAAAAAAAAAAGTAATATGATCTGGACAGACTAATCCAAATATTACTAAACTGTGTGTTCGGTCCATGCCAAGAGAACATCAGCCCAAAATGATGGCCAAGGTGTAAGGCTTTGCTACCCTGCCTTGTTACTTGGGGGGTTTTTATAGTCACTAGTTCAACTGTGAATCCAGCACTATATCAAAGAGAGTTCAAAGAGAATATGATGCCATCAAAGAGATGAAGTCAAGACAAATGGACAGAGATAAAATGAAGCAGAACTCTGCATTAAGGAATTATTAATAAAAGTAAGAAATCAAATGACAGATTGGTGGGAAACTGAGCAGAATGACAAAGTTACTTTAGCAACCATTTCAGAGGTAGAATGGTTTTTACTGTTTACATCTTCATAACTATCTACAGTTTTGTTGGGATGTAGTGTACAGTGGTGCAGTGATGCCATAGAAAAAAGAAAGTTGAAGCCCTGCTTGGTCACCTGTGTGAATTTTCTCCCACAGTCCAAAGACTTGCATGGAAAGTTAACGAGTGAGTGAAAAACAGAGCGAGCCTGCACGGCTATCTAATATGTACCCTTGCCCATGTTGTGCCTTGGTTTTTGTCAAGAGCTGACTGGAACAGAATCCATTCCCATTCAGGCATTGTAGCTATGGGACATTACATATGGCGATGCAGTTCCATTCGAGTGACACTGTCCTTTGGATTTGTTATTGTTTTCAAATGCAATATATTCATCAATACAGTATTCAAATTTAGACTGCAGTGAATAAGAAGTAGAAGATTGTGTGCAGTTCACACCCAAAGTCTGTCAGTGCACTTATGAGATGTAGCAAAATGACAAATGAAAGTTATTTAGAATGAGGTTCAAGCTGTTTCATATTTAGCCAGGACATATTACTGCATAAGTGCCACATTCCAAATCAAGATATATGATGTATTTAAATCACATCAAAGCACTGAATATAGTGCAATGCCCTTTCAGCTGTTTGTAAGGATGTGTGGGAGTTCACTGTACCTGAGCATAGACATTTTAACAAAGCCAGAAGAATAATAGCAATTTGCTAAAATGTTGTTATTATGAAAGTGTTCCCTTGAAATTTTTAATGTTTCTCACACAAGATGTTTCTTTCTAAACTAAGTTCGTACTCAAACAGCTTTAAACATTGAAGCTAATTTAATGTACACTTCTAACCCGTGTTTGACACATGTGCACACACTAACACTGCCTCATAAAATAATTGAATGAGATAATGGCAGCAAAGGCCTGAATGCTAAATGACTCTCCCCCTTTTTTCTTTTCTTTTTTCCTTTTCGATATGCTTCCATTCAACCCCAAGGAAAGAAAAAATGAAAAGTCCAAAATGCTCTCTGATGCAGACTTAAGAGGATTTTAATATAAATGCTGGGGACGTGACGTTTTCTCATGGTGTGTGTGTGTGTGTGTGTGTGTGTGTGTGTGTGTGTGTGTGTGTGTGTGCGCGCGATATGATTTCTCTGCTACATTCATATGTGTGTGGGAGGATGCGTTGTGTATCTGTGCGCTTCACTGTGTGTATAAACGAGTGGGTGGATAAGTGCATGCATGGGAATGTGTTTCTGTGTGTCAGTGCGATTCTGAGTGTAAACATTCATTTTCTCTCTCAGGTTTTGTCGTCGGTGTGCACCAGCTGAATCTAACCTTTCAACATTGTCTAAAACACCAAACAGGAAAAGAATCACGTAAACTGTGACAGAGATCAATTCTCTCATTTCCCTTCCTTTGCTCCCTTGAGCCCTTTTCCAGTCTTAAAAAAATGAGTTGACCTTGTGCACTACAAAACTTTACCTCAGCAAACTTTATAGTATTATCAGGAGTATGATTAATTGTGTGATGATTATTAATGAATGTAGCCATTTTTTAATTCATTACTACTAACCTCTATGGAAAGACTGCACTTCGGTATTTGTGGGGTCATGTTAAGAAAAAAGATTAAGGACAGGACTGCAGTAATGATGTCAATAAAATACAAGAATTTCTGCAACCCCAATATTATGAATGACTTCAACCATTAGGTTAATCAGTCATACTCTTAATGGAAAATAAATTGAACTCTTATTGCCTCACAACAAAGGAAAAATACTTGCTTGTAGGTTCAGCTGTTTGACAAATACATTTAAAGCATTTGTGAATATGAACTTTATCACAGTGTTCTATATGAATGCTAGATTTATTAAATAATTTCTCACCACTCAATCTGTACACCTTCAGTTTTTCAGTTGTTTAGTCATTTTAATTTTATGTGCATGATGCTTGCCTTGCATTTTAATTGCAGAAATGACAACCAATTTGGAGCCAAGTGCATAAATATTACAAACAAAGTAAAAAAAATTTTTCCCTGCACATATATTTTTATGAGAAGGAATGAACAGCAAGAGGGTGTATAGCCTAGCTTATGTAATCTTTACACCGTGCTTTCACATGTTTCTTTAGATCCTAGCTGGATATGGTGAGATGAAACACAAGGCAAGAATGAAATTAATACATCCTTTTTTACGAAACGTGAAATTCTACTTATCATTACAGCCACTTGCTGTTTACGAAATACTAAACACAACAACAATTTGTGCAATTTACCTTTCTGAACCTGCATTTCAAATAGCCGAATATGCAACCAATCTTATCAGACTTGTTTTATTCAATTTGTGCTGCCATAAATAGCTGCAGCAGTGTGGAATTGTTGTGCGTAAGGTTGACTGTGATATTGTTGATAATGCTTTGTAGTCAGAGGCTTTTTCTCTTCTTTCTCTCTGGTTCCTTTGCTGAACACTTACAGAGCTGATAGCCTCCATTACTTTTGTTACATCACTTTATATGTTCTGATCATAATTTCAGAGCTTACTGAAATTCTTCTTTGTTGCTGTTTCATTGCCAGGTCTAATAACTTTTATGTGTTTAATAAATATCTCCCTGTCCAAAGATGAGAATGAAAATAGGATTATTAAAAAGAGGACCATGTGTCTTTGGCTGTCAGTGTGATCAATATTAACATTGTATTACTAAAAGAGACATTTTTAGGATAATCACAACCATATATGCATATGTATCTTCATTTATTTGTTTATTTCCTTCCTCACACACCAGAACAGGTCATGGAGTTCCTCAGGGTTCTGTTCTTGGACCATTGTTTGACATGATGTACATTCTTCCTTAATATAATATCATTAGATAACATGCGCAGATACTAATACACATGTCCACAAAACTTGATAAAATCAATCAGTTTGTCAGATTACAAATATGTCTTAAAGACATAAAGGCCTGGATGATTCGGAATTTTCTACTTTTAAATTCAGATGAGACTGAGGCTCTTTAGGATCAGAAAAGATCAGGACAATATTGTCTAGCTATATAAACAAAATGGATGGCTTTAACTTGGCGATAGTGTGAAATCATGGAATAATTTATTTTTCCAGGATTTGTTCTTTGACTCTGAAATTAAACAAGTAAAACAGCGTTTGTCTTTTAGAAAACAAATATTAACTTTTGTGCTTACAGCAACTGCTAATGCAGGTATTGGCTGAAACATCATCGGTGACTGGTTCAGTGAAAAAAGACAAGCAACAAGACCAGACATTACACATAACTTAAATTATGATGTGATAATTGAACCGAATGAAAGCAGAAACAAGTTAGTTGGCTAAAAAATTTCCACTCAAAAATTTGACAAGGTCTTCCCTAAGAAAATGTCTCACTTCAAATGATAATAGAGTAAATAAAAGTTAGGAAAAATAAAGCATGTCTTAAATTATATCTGTTTGCAGTAGCCAAGTCAATGTTCCATTTAGTTTTATCTAAACCCTTTGTATATCCAGAGCTGATTGATAGGCCTACACAAGCTGCACAGAATCTGAACTCAGTGATGGACAGGCAACAACTCCCACAAACTAAATTACAACAGATTTTCTTAAAAATGAAAAGAAACAGCTGTCGAAAGGTAAAACAACCCATCAAGCTATAAAAACCAACCTAAAAGATCTTTGCAGACAAATCTGCTTCGGCTGTCAATCCTGTACCATATTCATTCGTTTATTTTCCATACCGCTTAGTCCAATTCAGGGTCGCAGGGAAGCTGGAGCTTAAACTAAGAGGCGGGGTACACCCTGGAAAGGGTCACCAGTCCATCAAAGGAGGTGAGAATAATGAAAAATGCTTTTACTTATCAAGCTTTTTTGAATTTCCTAACGGCAGGACAACATAGCTTTTCTTTGTGCATAGTTCGCTGGGCTGCAGCTAATGATTTTGCAATCTTAAAACGAAAATTGTCAGCAGTTTTGTGGACAAGAGCACAAGACAGTCCTGTCACAAAAACTGAGGAAAAGAAAGATTATACAAGTGGTGGTGAAATTGGATGCCACAAGAGACACCAATTTCCTGAAGTGTTTCAAACCACTGGTGTAGAATAAATACAGTAATACCAAGAAGACAGCTGGGGAAAATTATTTGAAGAAATGTTTTTTACTTCAAACAGACATCTGGGTGGCATTCCTGTGAATCTGCTGTAATCATATAAACTTTTTCAGACATGTTTATTGTTTATGAGTCACAGAGTGTGGCTCTCATGTCCTTTTTTTTTTTTTAAAATAAAACCTGCAACTGTATGCAACGGTATTTTGTGACTGAACTACTGCATCACTATGTATGTTTTAGAATTTGTACATTTTTAATGTAAATGCTACTTATGTTGTTTTTGTGCCACCTCATTTGAGTAGAAACAAGCTTTCAGTTCCTGACATTTTTTTTTATCAGTCCCCAGTCATTCAGCAGACGCTTCAATCCACAGCGACTTACATGTGATACATGATCAATTAACCATAGCGATTAACTTACTGTGCATGTCTTGTTGGTGGGAGTTAAGGCAGAGTACCCAGAGAACATACAAACTTCACACGCAAATGCTAACCACTACACCACTGTGCTATTTCTGCATTTTGCACCTGAATATATCTACAAGTCAATATAAGGTTGTCACTGTCAGAAACATTTTACCTACAGGAAATGATAAATGGCAAAGGAAGTGTGCACAGTATGTGCGACATAATAAAAGACTATGAAAATGGTTTTATTTTGTTAATATCACATGGATGATGGAGAACAAGACTACCAAACTATTGCAGAGATCTTCTGCTCTGTAACGTCAGAAGTACTTGCCATTATTTGAACTTTTTTTTGGTTAAACTGGGGACATGTCAATGTCTTCACCATTTATGTAAACCCTGCATGTGAATTATTATTGTTGACTAAAGTAGATTTTTGAGAAAAAAATAACTTCTGTTATTCTCAGTCACAAAAACAAATGTTCCGATAAAGAAATGGGTGCACAGAAGTCAGTCCCTGCATTAATACAATCTGTGTGTGAATACAGAAAGCAATTCCGGCAGTATATTCAATAGACTTGACTTCAGCATGTGTCTGTGCGTGGCAAAGTGGAAATTGAAGTCTTACAGATCCAAATTATTTTGATAAAAGAGGCTTATGGGAAGCTAAATCCCTTTGCTCATACATCAACAACTGAGACAGTTGAAGCTCTCACCTTGGGGAATGCAGTACTTGAATCGACAACATTAATACGATTACTGTATCTGTGGAAATTGAGCAGATTGGACATCTAATATTAAACCACTTGAGATGTAAACAAGCATTGAGTTTTTACCCTGGATTCATGTTTACAGATACTTCTGTGTTCACATATGAATAAAGGCTTTACAATAATCATAGGAGAAAAAAAATAACTAAGGAAAATTATTTGATCACAAATGTTTCTTTGTAACAAAAACACATTTTGAACTGAACAGGATCAGACAAACTTGTCTGAAATCAAAACAAAAAACCTCCTGACAGAGTCAGGTCACTGACTCAGAGCATGTCTTTGTATTCTGTAAACAGAGCAAACCCTCAGGCCAGGCTGGAAGAGAAGATACAACTATTACTACATCTGGGTGTGTCACAACCTCATACAAATACTTCCACTGCACCACAGTGTGTTACCTGCAGTAAAACTAATGTGTGGAAGTTTGGATTTATTTTTTCATATTTCTTGTGACCACTGATGCATTATATAGACAAACACACAGTTGTACTGTGTTCCGTAATCAGGGAAATTGGATTTTGTTTTGCTTTTTATATTTCTTTTTGCCACCCAGGTTACTGATAGAGACTTGTATAATTACATATGTTCAGCAACAGTCCACCCTGCAACACAGCAAAAAAGACTGAGGGAAAAAAAATAGCTGCAGCAGCTCAGTGCAGAGTCTGTTTGTGATTCATGAAGCAACAAAGGCACAATGCTACTGCCTTGTCATTTGCTCACTCATGTTGCTCTCTGTCAAACGATGTTTGGGGACAATGACTGCATGCAGATTCACTGTGGTGCACTAAGATTCTCACACCCACACTAGCCTGTAAGGCTGATTTTAGCCTTGGCAGAGGCACAGTTGATTCAGCTGGTTATTGATTTCTGCAACAGTGCAAATGTGCTTTAGGAAGATAAAGTTAAAAAAAAAAAAAAAAAAAAAAAAATATATATATATATATATATAAAAATGACAATCATGATAATACTATTATTTAAAGAATAATAAGGCTGTGATAAAGAATTATGGACACGGCTCTTCTGTGGAAACAGCATATTGTCCCTACAGACAGAATTGTTGCAATTTGCTTGAAATGCAAGGTAATAAAAACCTTCATTAGATATTCTGTTAATAATCAAGATACTGTGCCTTTGATTCTCAGATCTATCTGAAGATGGCTGTAAAGCTGATCATAGTGGCTTTATGAGGGATTACGTGGAATCTCTGGTGTGGGAAGAAGAGCTCTCCCAGCTGGGCCATCTCCAGTGGCAAGTCACTGTGAGAAATTACTTGAGTTTTCCCCACATTGTTCTGCCACAACATGAATCTGTAGATTCTCGAACCATAATGCAGCCAAGGCAGGCAGGACAGATGTTCAGCATGACTCAACATTCCATCTATGTGGTTATTCGGAGGAGCCAAATAAGAATACCCTGATATTCCTAATCAAGCTATTCCCCAAAACTGCCACCATGACATAAAGATAAATGCTTAAAGTTAAATTTAAAGGAAAGCCACTCTTTGAAAAAAAAAATCAATTTTGTTTCTTATCCACTACAGTTTCAAATCAATAGAGAGATTCCAGGAATTGATTTTGTTTGTTGTTAATGTTGTGGTTTTGGAATCATGATGCTGACAGAATAAAAAATGTGGGAAGGTATTATCAGAGCAGCTTGACACATACTGCAGTGTCATGCACTGAGGTACTTTCATCTCTAAAAGTCTGATACCTTTATGTATCACACTAGAAAGGTAAAGTTATGTAAATATGTAGAAGGGTAAGTCTTTTCCTGACATTTTTCTGACATGTTATCAACAGAGATTAACAAAGTCGAGTCACTGTTTCCTTTTACCCTGTGAATAAAAAGAAGAGAAAAAAGAGAGAAAAAAATAACTTAACAGCCTGTTTCATCTCAAAAGACTGTTACCAGCAGGTATGGGGCTACACTGCGGTACTAGCAATGCAGTAGAGAACATCTTCTCCACAACTGCAATTATAATAAATAGTAGTGCAGAAAGTACTCATGTCCATCATATACTCTACATTTAACAGGGATTCTCTATTATGCATGCAAGATATATATTAAACATTTCACTGGTATTAGTGATCATAACCACTTAAGAGTACTTATATAAAAGGATAAAGTTATGCAGTAATATGAGTTAGTGCAATAAACAGACTGGTAAAGAGACCATGAAATGGAGAAGAAAACTAAACTTTTTTCAAGCTGCCATCAAAGGTGAACCATAATATTCAGACCAGATGTAAACTTTTTAACTTGGTGCAAAAGTCAAAGAGCAACCAATTTTAAATAACCTCACATTTATAAGTAATAAAACGTTCATAAGCACTGGGCAGTATCAATTCACTAACCTTGCTTGCAAATGTAGCTGTCCAAGAAGTGACTCTTGCTGTGTTGCCTTTAGGTGCTATAAAAACAGTGGTCGGCAGGTGCAGACAGGCTTCAGATACAAAAAAAAATGCTGCATATACAAACAGAAATGCTAGTGGGCAAAGCTGCAAGTACAGAGGAGCACTGCAAATACAAAATATAATGCAAAACTAAAAAAGCACTGCAAATACAGAAATATGATGCAAAACCAGGGAAATGCGCAAAAATAGAAATGTGATGCAAATACATAACCTAGATGTACAGGAGTACAGAAAAGTGCAAATGTCTGTTCTTCTCATCATTGTCTGTCTCTCGGGTGACAACTCACTGCTGCTCCTAGAGGCACACAGCATTTCCATTGCACGAGTAAATATTCTTCTTGCAGTTGTCATTGATGCGGCACTCTTCTGTATTCGCAGCTCCAATGTACTTGCAGCTTTTCTCACTAGCATTTTTGTTCATATATAAGGTTTGTATATATAAAACCTGTTTGCACCTGACAGCTACTGTATCCAAGCCTCTAAAAGTGCACAATTTGCACACAAAGAGAGGTTTGCACAGAGGGGTTGATAAAGATAAATGCAGTTGAGTTTCATAGCCATATTACCAAACTTTCTCTATTCCATCTTTAAAGTGGAACTATTACGTGCATTTCAGGCTAATTTATTTTTATTTCTGAGACCAGAAGGGCTGGGATTGATGGAGTTACTGTCGCTTTATTTACTTCAGACCGACCCTCTCTGTAGGCTTTCAGATCAGCCTGTGGGCAAAATGAGTGGATTGAGACTCTCCCACATTAAGCCCCGCCACCGCGCTAAATTGGGAATGCGCACCACAACTGCTTTCGCCGTCATTGTAACATCTCATAAACAGAAGGATTAGGCTAATATGAACTCAATAAAAAAACAAAATACAATGTCAACACATAGCATACAGCCCTACATGTTGGAACCTGAATCAGACCCTGAAAACGAAGTGGAAAACAGCAACCCACAGCAACGAATGCAGCAGGATGTCTCTCTTTGGTAAACTCACCAGCCATCGTTCGAAATAACTTTATCCGACGTTTTCCACCCGCCTGATGTATTTCTACATGCCCTTGTTAACCAGTAGAAGGTAACCAATCACCAAACCTTATCCCCCGGGACGTCACAAGGATTTCCAAGTAGACAACCTCTCTAAAACGACGCATTTTTCGTTGCCATGGAAACCGAACGGAGAGAGTGCTGGAACTCAAACTCAAACATGCATTTAGGTGATAAAAAAAACAGTGCCGTTCACATGTCTGATGAGAATTCAACACTGTATCACTGTAGAAAGCTCAGAAAACTCGAAAGACCATAATAGCACCCCTTTAAGAACAGGTTGGTCATGATTGGATGTTGTTTTTTTCAAATCCTGTCTTTCCACAGGTAACTACATTTTTTTGTGTTTGTGTTAGGAGTATTTAATTAATTGTCTTCTAGCGGGGTGAAGGGGGTTTTCAAGTTATATATTAAAATATGTTCCTGGAAAAGCTCACCCACCCTACCTTTAATAGATATAGTTATCAAATGTCATCATGTCTGTCTGCATATTTTGTAACTTACTTTATAAGGCAGAAATATTATTTATGCTACTTTTTTGTGCAATTATATATTTAGTCAGTTTTCCCATTTCTTACTGTCAAAACAAGTCTGAACAATGTCATTGCAAACTGCAAATTTTCCTCAAAGTGGGCAAACCTATTATGCAGAATGACTCATTTCTGAATGTTAAATTTTTTTCCTATAATTGTAGTATAATTATTTATGTATTCATGTGTAGGTGTCACTTTACTTTTCAAACTTTGATGTAGTGGTTGTAGAAAAACTAATTAAAGTTGTCAAATATTTTTAATACCACAGCAAACACTAAATGTCAACCTCTGAATATTCTCTAAGGCAGCTTAGAGACATTACAAAGGTAAAGATGGTAAGCACTTAAACCAACTGATTGTACAAAACTACTTTCCAGCAATAGTAAAAAACACAAAACAATTTTTTATATATATATGTGACTAGCTGTACTGCAATCATTTACAAGTCCTATTACTGACAGATAACTGAGTTTCAAGTAAGAAAATAACTGCAATTTTTTTCTTAATAGTTTAATCCAGTAACTTAAATCAGACATTTGTTAAATTAAAATTAATTTAGATTTAATTAATACTTTATGTGGAAAAATTGTTAATTATAATCAGGTGCATCTATGAGAATGGGGATTATTGTGCTGTGTCCTCACCTCTCTGCATACAGCAAATATTTTGCAATCTCATCTAGGGCAGCAGGCAAATCGCAAACACTGAACAACAGCATGCTTTTAACATGCTACTGATAAAGGCAACATCCTTTGGGCAATGATGCTGTTTTGATTTAGCAAATGTTATGTCTGTTCAAATATCATGCACAATTAGTATTCAACAATCGCACATCCCTTAAAAGAGGCGAAAAATGGTAGGCGGAGGAAAGGAGGGTGGAGGGTTGAGAGTTTTGACGTTTGCTGAATCAATGAGATAAACATATGGGCTCTGAATGTCAGAGTTTACATCTACAAGATTGAGGACTTAAATTTGGTCCCGAGCTTCTGCTCTCAGGGAAAATACCATTTAAAAAGGTCAGACTAAACCTTCCCCACACTGAATGACTAAATGTGTAGATCTCAGTGTGGCCTTGTCTTCCTAAATTAAAGCATGCAGCTGGCTTTAACGCTCTTGCCTTTGTTTAATAAAAACACCCATTTCTGGAAACCAGAGCTGATTGATGTATTAGCAGCAGATCTCTCTGCCTTTATTTTCATTGCTGAACCTGGGAAACAGACCTTTAAATTTCTCTCTACCAGTGACCATCCTAAGTGGCTAAGGAATAGCAGTATTAAAAGTCATTTTAGGCTTATTCAGTCCTGTGATTCAATTACACCAAAACAAAGAAGATTAGCTAAACTGTTGGCTCTGACACTCATTTCCCTCAACAGGTTAGTACCAGGGTCCTTGCTGAGTAGTGACAGAACGACAGCTTCATAAGCAAACCTAGCTGCCTTATGGATGGGTCTCTGACAGGGATTAGACTTACAACATAAGACCAGGTGGCGTTGCAGTAGGGGACTCTTGGCAAGAGAGTTCTCTGCGAGACTGGAGGGTAGGAGAATGTTATCCTGCTGGCAGAGGGAGCTATTTCTCACCCACTGCTATAAGCCAGGCTCCATTCTGCCAGAACATGCCTGTAGCGTGTGGGACTTTCACCAAGTCTGGAAGGGAGAAGCTGGACTGCAAGACTTCTTAAAAGACACATTGATATTAATTATATGACAGCATTAAAATTCATAAATATAAATACATATTCTTATACAAATTCTTATGTAGTCTTAGATATTCTTGTAGTGTTGCCAATTAGCATTTTTAGTGTTGAACCAAAAACTGTCTTTTTCGACGCAAACATGCAAGAAAATTAGGCTTTACATAAACAAGGCACTTCGTCCCCCTCCAATCGATTCTACTTTACAGACAAGAGAAAAAATTGGTGTGGTAAATGAGATTTGGTGTGAGCAGTAGGTGAAGGAGGCAGAAGGCAAAGGTTTGAGTGAAATCCTCTTTCTAAGGATACGCTGTGACAAGCCAGAATGAAGATAAACCGAGATTGGAACCAAATCAGAGGTAGCAGCAATTTAATTGAGCATTACCCCCACCCAGGTATGCCTCTGAGGGTGATTTTTTTTTCTTAAGAGAGAAAAAGCTATTCTCAAACAACGTGCATCCCAATGAGTAATGCTGTAGAAAAATCTATAAAAGCACCATCTACTTGCAACACATTTTGTTCCCTTTGGAGGAAACGACTAAAGAAATTTATTAGTCTATTTCTTTTACTTAATTTGAGCATTTATTCACTATTCCAAAGTCAGGCTAAACCGCAAAACACTTCATACGCTTCCAAGTGTGCTCTTTCCCAAAAAAATCCCTATTTTGAATCACTACCATGACAGTTGTTTCCAGGCTTCATGTGGGCAGATTCCCTTGCTAATCTTGTAACATCCTCTATGTTTCTGGTTCAGCTAATTTCATCATTTTTGCAGTTTTAATAATGCATATGGAAGAGAAGGAAAAATGATCAAACAGATGACAACTTTAATAAGTTGCAATCAAAGAATCTACAATGACTGTGGAATGCAAAATAGCAGGGAAGTTACCAAATTCTACGCTGGTGTTTGTACATAAGTGAAACCGAAAATAAACTCATGGAGAAATATCACTTGCCAACAACTTCCAATTAGTGGTGCCAACTGAGGACAATTATCAGACCCATAAAGGGTTCATTAGGATAATGAAACAGCTAAGGCTGATTTTCTATTCTGCATCTTAAACACTTGCATTAGCTTCTGCACAAACAATTTAGATTATAAAGCCAAAGCGCAGACTTCATAAAAATGTGAACAGATAAGACGTTGAAGAAAACACAGAGCCAATAAGACATTTGAACCTAAAATACTGCAGGTGAGAATTTAGAAAGACAATGAAGAATAATATACATTGAACTAAGTCAGTTTGAAGAGTGACACTGTGTTTTGTTTTCTAATGTCAAGCTGCTCAAACCTTCTGCAAGTGTTTTTAAAATGTTGCAAGATGGTGTTGCATGCTATTTATCACATGTGTACTGTGATCACATTGTTAAGCTTTGTGCTGGCACAAACTGACAGAAAGAAACCTCACTTTTGCAGGGGAAGTACTGCTGATTATAAGATGTGAGGTGTATACATTTTACAAATGTAAACTAAATGAATTTTTCAGAAATTAGGACAAAATTAGCATGGTTTGACATTCTATCAATTTACTTTCTTAATTGTCCCATTGGGGATAAAAGATATAGCTAGTTAGAAATTAGTAGGGTAGTAACAGTAGCTGAACAGTTCACATAAATAATATTCGAAGTGTGACTGCAGATATGAAGCTGAAACATTAAATCAACTTAAGTGGCTCAACAGTGAGCAACAGGAATATCTGAGGTTACGTGCACAGGCTGAGGGATGGATAGAAGTCTGAAATAACAGCGCCGGCTTAATGTAGCTGATGGTCTTGAGAGAATGCATGCTGGTCAGAAGTTTAAGCTGTCTTTCACTGGAAGTCACAATGCATGAAAACCTGGCAGGGGAAACCCAGCAGCGGTCAAGTCAGACCAGATGATGCAGGTGCTCTGTCCTGGTTGCACCAACAGGAAAACTACTTTTGAAACAACTTACTCTGTTTTCACTTGAGGAAGCTTCATTCACATGCATCACCTGTGATGCAATTCTATTTTTAGGACTTCAGATCTGTTATCCCTCATGCTAATCTCTCCTAAAGGGGATATAATTTATTCAAAGTCTTTCTGGCACCTCACTTTCTATACAAATGGGCACTATGCAGTTCTCATTTCCAGAAGGAAATACAGATTTTTTACTATAAAAATAAAAATAAGCAAAACCTTTGAATTTCAAAATAACTGACTGGTTTTCTCATCATCTTGGTAATATAATCTGATGTTCTTCAGTGTATAATGTCAATCAAACTACTTTTTTTAAAAAAAATGCTGTCTTTATAGTGTCTTTAATAGTTTAAATACTATCTCTATTAAAGTGTTTCAGCCAACTAGTAAAATATGTCAAAACTAACTCAAGTTTTTTATAGGCCACCCCTGAAGTCTCCAACCCTTTATATGGACCATCGAGCTCTGAATCATTCCAAGTTGCATAAAAAAAAAACAACTCTCTTTTAACTTTTTGCCATTTTAAAAAAGAAGAAAGAAAGATCATCACTACCACAGTTTATAATTAGATTTATGATACTCATCCCTTGTCAGCCGACGGTGGCAATTCAATTTAACTACAGTGTTGTTTGACATCCATCATTAAAATAAGGGAGGAGAAGTGGCTCCAGAGTCCTTTAATCAGTATATTTAGCCATCTTCAGAGTAAATTCAGTCAACAATATCACATCCCAATCTACACATATCTAATGACACATGACTGACGACATGACATCTGTGCTTATAACTTTGTATCAGGCCAGATTTCTCTTCTGAAACAAAATAAATGCTATGCAGATGTCCTTTACATTGCTCTGTGTTACTTGGACCAGTCTTAGACATTAAACAGCTCATTACAGCCTGGACTACAGTACAGGCTTTCAAGTACAATTAACATTTAGGATTGTGAACAATACCATAATTACTGCAGAATTCAGAGTATTAAATCCTAATTAAGAACTAAATGATTGTACTTTGCAAACTGCAGCCAAGTTTGATCAATAAATAATGATATCCACAAGCAATAAAAAAAAATCTGAACACTGTGAAGTATGCTGACCACCATTTATGCATAATAGTTGTTAAAAGTTGTAATTATAACCCTTTAAATGCTTATTGTAATATTTATTTAGTTATGGTAGAAAAAAAAAAACAATTCCAAATATGTCACCATCCAAATCCATAGTGGCCATACTGTACACAGCTTGCCGATATACAAGTGTTAATTACAGCATGACTAAGCCAGGGAAGATGATAGCTGTTTAAAAAAAAAAAAAATAAATAAATAAATAAAAAAAAACAAGGTTGAAAAGCAGCCTCTGGCAAGATAACACAAAGCAGTGTGAGTCACATTGTGTTCTGTCTCTTCACAATGAGGCAAACACGTTGTCCCTTATGTGCCAGTTGTAAACTGGGGGGCTTTTGGGGCATTTTTTTTTTCTGATGTCTTCAGTGCCAGTATCATGGAAAAGAAAAAAGCTGGAGACAATGAGGTTTACTGGTAACAAACCTCGCTAAAAGAGCTTATTTTACATTGCTGGAATGCATGGTCATAAAAAAGAATACAGATTCACCTTTATAATGCAACATATGTGAAGAACCACTTCTGTGTTGCTAATTCCTGACAGAAGATATAGACTTCATGTCTCAGTTTTATAATGTATATTTTATTTAGCATTAATAATATTTGGCATCTCAAAAATGCTTGTAATCAAAAAACCAAATGGCAATGAATCACTGATCATTAATTCGTAGCACTTCCCATAAATTCACAACGGTGGTCATTATTTATCTTCAGTTTGAGGCGAGCTAAAGAGGTCGACACTCTTGTCATTAGCCTCCATGAAATCAGCACCACCTCTCAGTGAAGAGTTTGAGACAGCACTCAGCAGCAGGGCAGATAATAAAGCATGGACAAGGCTATCTGCGTTAATTTATATGCAGGCAGAGAGTGATCTGCCTCGGGTGTGTTTGGCCTGACTAAGCAGAGTGAGCGAGACATTGACTTGTCTGCAGAGAGTCTTCCCACGATCCACTGAAAGAAACACATCTCCTACGGCTTTACATTGATGCATGAAGACACTAATGTGTCCATGTGACAAAGACTTAGCATGATCCTCTCTACTTCAGAGTTTCCATTTGGCATCAGAGTATAAACAGCGAAAACAGAGATGAAAGAACCTAAACATCTGCAATCGTATCAGGAGAGTGCATCTAGGGGAAGATATAGCCTTAAACCAATCATCAGGGAGTGCTAGTAGATCTACCAAAGCAGCAGTTTCTTAATAATAATTACTGTTTTTAATGTTGAGTTAAGTGTCTTCAAAAAGAAATGTTCCTCTGTGGCTCACACACATTGCTCCTGACAGACTTTATTGCTAGATTTGCGACAGAGAGGAAAACTGAGTCCAAACAAAGACAGAAACAGAGATTCCCTTAGCTTCCCGTTTTCATAAACTGTATCCCTGCTGTTTTTATTATTTATTTTTATTTGATGAGGACAAGTATGCTCCATAAATGATGGCACAGACAACAGCATTTTAGCCAAGGTAACTTTCAGTTTAAATGCAAAATGGACTGTGTATTTGCAGCACTACATTGTCTAAGTATTTATTGCATTCCAATGCACAATATCGTTACAGAAATAATTGATCTTTTTTCATATTTATTGAATTTCTAAAAAACAAAGCTTTTTAAATGACAGGCATTTGCAGCTAAATAAATTAAGGATGGCCAATTTTACATAAAGTGATTAAAAAAAAACTACTTTGAGGAATATAATACAACAAAGTTAATGAAAATATACTAATGATTTTTCCAGTGACACATAATTTTGGATTTGTGCATCACATCTTGTTGAGTAACCTGTGAATCCGCAACAGCGCAATTTTGTTATACGGAAATGCAGAGGCAGAAATGGGACACAGGAGGGTACGAACTGTGCTGTGGAGCCAAGAGACTTTGAGATAAGCACAGTCACAGAAAATGCAAACTAGATGAGTCACCACTTCTCCCCACACATATCAGAACAACACATTTCAGGTAAGGTCATTACAATTACAGATAACACAAGACAGGAAATTCAGCGCTGTGCTCACTATGTAATTTTAATTCACTCATGTAGGTTTGAAGATTTGTCAATGTCCTCTCTATAACCCCTCCAGCTCAGATGATAGGTGTCTGTGTTGATACATTGTTTAATTCAGGTCACTTTCTGGATTATTAGCAGGGCTTTGAGCCATGACAGCACATTTACAAAGTGCATATCTTGCTAAACTATGCAAGAAAACAATACCTTCTTTTGACTCCGGTCCTTTAGAATCTACAGGTGGCAAAAAACCTTCCTGTCAAACCCAGACACTAATTAGAACAATCTTTTGAATTCTGAATTAATCATTATTATATCTAATGGGATATGCATGACAATGGACAATTTAGCACTTATGAAGACAGAACCCAAATGCACAAATGACATTTTAAAGTTCATGCTGCAGCACCTCAGCAATAATAAATAAGTAAATGCACACAGGGACAAAAAATTTAATTTAAAAGATGTGTGGTGACAATCATGTCCTAAATGAAATCATTGTTTTATATAACCCAGTTCAATACCCATAAACCAGGGGTCTCCAGTTCCGGTCCTGGTGAGCTGCCATCCTGCAGGTTTTAGGGATTCCCTGGTACAACACACTTGATTCAAATGAAAAAGGTTTTCCAACACCTTGTTGTCATCTCCTACACCTGCCTGTCAATGAGCTATTGATTTGGCTCAGGTGTGTCACAGCAAGGAAACTCTAAACCCTGCAGGATGGTAGCTCAAGAGGACCAGAGTTGGAGACCCCTGCTAAAACCAATATGAGAGAACTATACTAAACTGGAACATGTAATAATAATGTGGATAAATCACCAAACAAGGGAACTTTTGTAGGAGTTTCAGAATAATAAATAGTACTAAAAGCCATAAAAATATAATTAAAATTGAATGAAAATCTACAGTAGCCATTTAGAGACCATAATGTCTTCAAATAATTTTGTAAGAATTAACACACAAATTATTAACTCTTTGTCAAACACAACCACAAGGGCCCCAAGTTATTCAGTACGCAAGACACAAAACGGAAGAGATGGATGCAGTAAAAAAGCAGCACAGAATCAGACAACAGAACGTTTCCTTAACTTTGCTCATCTCTGGTGGGTCAATAACTGGATGCCACAAGCGGAGGTAAGTTTAATCCACAGGAAACATCCAGGATGTCAGGGTGAACCTGCAATGCACTTTGCGATAACTGCAGGAAAAGTGCTATTACACCTGAAAGGCTGGTTAGATGAGTCTGGTAATTGTACTGAGTGTAGAGTAATGCAATTTATGATAACAGCACAGGAGCATGCCTCATAGATGACTGCCATGGCAACAGACGGCCCAGGGTAGCAAAGGGCTTGATTGCTTTTCAACTGACACTGAGAAGAAAAAGCATTTATCATAAGCCAATATGTCAACTTTTAATCCATTTAGGTAGCCATTGGTCAAAGATGTAAGGTCTAATAAAGATGGGTTATCTTCATGCTTAGATCAAGCCAAAAAAAATGTTTGAAATATTTGTTTTTCATCCATGTGGGTAAAATGGTACAAGACTGTTGTCTGCATTAGTCATGACAAAAAAATCGGAAACATGGTCTTAATTATTCTGGGGTTTTGTGTGTGTGCACGTGTGGCAGGCATACACAATAAAAGTCTACTAAAATAATGTTTGTTCATCATTAGTCTTACAAAATACAATTAGAATCTGAATTTTTTCAATAGACTCTCACAGTGCACTAAAGCAGATATGATATGCAAACATTTATATATGATGATGAATAAAATCATTTGTATTCAATCAACTGACTTGTCTAATGAGCAGAAAATAACGACAGTTGGAAGAGTCAAAGGATTTTCATTGTGCTCTCTTGTCAATGTAACAATGTTGCCTTTGGCGACTTCCTTTGAAATCTAGGAAGTGCCCGGACAGAGTCATACTAACAAATCCACTGAGAAGCATTGTTGAATAATGAGGGAATAAGTTTCAGACGAGGGTCAAATTTGGATTATGAAGGAGTAATTATCTGTGCATGCAGGGTTGGGAATAGGGATGGAGGGAGAATGAAAACAGAAGGGTTGGAGTGGTTTTGGGAGGTGTAGGCTGGGGGCTATGGGGAAGATTGGGTATTTGGGGTCCATTTGGTTGGTGTTTCTGTTTCTGCCTGGGGATATGGGTGTCTTTTCCAGCTTGTCAGTGTTTTTATAGGTGCTCCCAATGATTGTCAGCTTTGTTTATCTTACAGGTGCTGTAGGTCATTTTCAGCTTTTTTAACAGGCAGGCCTGCTGGTTGTCTGTTTTTTCGGTTTTGATTGAACAAGTAATGGTGTTTCTTTCTATCTGGCGTGACTTTGCTTTCTCTCATTTTTCTCCCCTCCCTGTCCTTTTCTGTTATCCCAACACATGATACTGTAGAGGTTACAAATGGAAAAACAGGTGTCCATCCATCCATCCATCTTCTGCCGCTTATCCGGGGTCGGGTGGCGGGGGCAGCAGCCTAAGCAGGGAAGCCCAGACTTCCCTCTCCTCGGCCACATTTGCCAACTCTACGGGGGGGATCCCGAGGCGTTCCCAGGCCAGCCGAGAGATATAATCCCTCCAGCGTGTCCTGGGTCTTCCCCGGGGTCTCCTCCCAGAGGGACGTGCCCGGAACACCTCACTAGGGAGGCATCCAGGAGGCATCCTGACCAGATGCCCGAGCCACCTCAACTGGTTCCTCTCGATGCGGAGGAGCAGCGGCTCTACTCTGAGCCCCTCCCGGATAACCGAGCTCCTCACCCTATCTCTAAGGGTGAGCCCGGCCACCCTGCGGAGGAAACCCATTTCAGCCGTCTGTATATGAGATCTCGTTCTTTCGGTCATGACCCACAGCTCATGACCATAGGTGAGGGTAGGAACGTACATCGACTGGTAAATCGAGAGCTTCGCCTTCTGGCTCAGCTCCTTCTTCACCACAACAGACCGGCGCAGAGCCCGCATTACTGCAGATGCCACACCGATCCGTCTGTCGATCTCGCGCTCCATCCTTCCCTCACTCGTGAACAAGACCCCGAGATATTTAAACTCCTCCACTTGAGGCAGGACCTCACTCCCGACCCGGAGAGGGTAATCCACCCTATTCCGGCTGATGACCATGGTCTCAGATTTGGAGGTGCTGATTCTCACTCACACTCAGCCGCGAATCGCTCAAGCGAGAGCTGGAGATCATGACCAGATGAAGCCAACAGAACCACGTCATCCGCAAAAAGCAGGGACCCAATCCTGAGGCCACCAAGTCGGATCCCCTCAACACCTCGGCTGCGCCTAGAAATTCTGTCCATATAAGTTATGAACAGAATCGGTGATAAAGGGCAGCCTTGGCGGAGTCCAACCCTCACGGAAACGAATCCGACTTACTACCGGCAATGCGAACCAAGCTCTGACACCTGTCGTACAGGGACCGGACAGCTCGTACAAGGGGGTCCGGTACTCCATACTCCCGGAGTACCCACCACAGGAGCCCCCGGGGGACACGGCCGAATGCCTTCTCCAGGTCCACAAAGCACATGTAGACTGGTTGGGCAAACTCCCATGCCCCCTCCAGGACCCCAAAGAGGGTATAGAGCTGGTCCACTGTTCCGCGACCAGGACGAAAACCACACTGCTCCTCCTCAATCCGGGACTCGACTATCCGGGGGACCCTCCTCTCCAGGACCCCTGAATAGACCTTACCAGGGAGGCTGAGGAGTGTAATTCCCCTGTAATTAGAACACACCCTCCGGTCCCCCTTCTTAAAAAGGGGGACCACCACCCCAGTCTGCCAATCCAGCGGTACTGCCCCCGATGTCCACGCGATGCTGCAGAGGCGTGTCAGCCAGGACAGCCCCACACCATCCAGAGCCTTAAGGAACTCTGGGCGGATCTCATCCACCCCCGGGGCATTGCCGCCAAGAAGCTTTTTGACCACCTCAGCGACTTCAGCCCCAGAGATAGGAGAGTCCACCCCCGAGTCCACCAGCTCTGCTTCCTCATCAGAAGACGTGTTGGTAGGATTGAGGAGGTCTTCGAAGTATTCCTTCCACCGACCCACTATGTCCCGAGTTGAGGTCAGCAGCTCCCCACCTCCACTGTACACAGTATTGATGGAGCACTGCTTCCCCCTCCTGAGCCGCTGGATGGTGGACCAGAAAATCCTTGAAGCCGTCCGGAAGTCTTTCTCCATGGCCTCGCCGAACTCCTCCCATGCCCGAGTTTTTGCCTCGGCAACAGCCGAAGCCGCATGCCGCTTAGCCCGCCGGTACCCATCAGCTGCCTCCAGAGTCCCACAGGCTAAGAAGGTCCGATAGGACTCCTTCAGCTTGACGGCATCCCTCACTGCTGGTGTCCACCAACGAGTCCTGGGATTACCGCCACGACAGGCACCAACAACCTTACAGCCACAGCTCCGGCTGGCCGCCTCAGCAATAGAGGCACGGAACACAGCCCATTCGGACTCAATGTCCCCCGCCTCACCCGGGACATGTTTGAAGCTCTGCTGAAGGTGGGAGTTGAAGCTTGCTCTGACAGGGGACTCAGCCAGACGTTCCCAGCAGACCCTCACAACACGTTTGGGCCTGCCAGATCTGAACGGCTTCCTCCCCCACTATCTGAGCCAACTCACCACCAGGTGGTGATCAGTTGAAAGCTCCGCCCCCCTCTTCACCCGAGTGTCCAAGGCATGTGGCCGCTGGTCCGACGATACGACTACAAAATCGATCATCGAACTGCGGCCCAGGGAATCCTGATGCCAGGTGTACATATGGACACTCTTATGTTCGAACATGGTGTTCATTATGGACAATCCATGACGAGCACAGAAGTCCAATAACAAAACACCATTTGGGTTCGGGGGGGGGGGGGGGGGGGGTACCATGCCTCCCAATCACTCCCCTCCAGGTCTCACTGTCATTGCCCACGTGAGCATTGAAGTCCCCCAGCAGAACGATGGAGTCCCCAGAAGGAGCACCCTCCAGCACTCCCACCAAGGACCCCAGAAAGGGTGGGTACTCTGAACTGCTGTTCAGCGCATAAGCACAGACAACAGTCAGGACCCGTCCCCCCACCCGGAGGCGGAGGGAAACTACCCTTCCATCCACCGGGGTAAACCCCAACGTGCAGGCACCAAGCTGGGGGCTATATTTGTAAGATTGTAAGCTTAAATACTTTAGTGTGTGAAGCCTTTTGTTTTTAGTGCCTTATGTATTAAAAGTGTTTAGTGTCTGATCCTTATTGCAACACAGGTATGAAGGCTAAATTTGGAGGAGTGATTTGTGATTGTATCTGTTCTGGTTGCAAAGAATCCACGCTTCGTACTGTTGTCCACAATCTGTTTATTTTTTCTCTGAAGATCCATGGAACAACGTGAAAACTGGAAATAACAGAGTGTTTAAGTACCACTTGCATATCAGCCTTCATAGTATGATCAAAAATAAATCAGTCTTTACCGTGTACACCATGTAAACCAGTGGTACATAAGTTTGATGATCATAAATGTCCCCTCTCTTGTGCACGTGATGTCTCTTTCTGTTTCCATCAGACTCCCGCTGACACTTCTGGTTCGTGGGACTCAGGTAACTTAGCAAACTTAAATAATTTTACCAAGTAGATTTAACAATGTATGGCATGAAGCTTATAAGGTAGAATGCAAGTTTATTATCATAAACATAAAAAGAAAAGGAAACAACGCTTCATACTAAATTTTCAGCATTGTCATGGAAACACATAAACAATCACACTCGTGTCAGCTACGGTGATCATTATGCTTCAGATGTCCTGTGACAAACTATTGTTGTCCCAGCAACTTTTTCTGGATCTCCAGCAGTATACCAATGGGCTCCTCGCTTCACGAGCCTTTATGGGTTTGGTCCTCGAGTCGTCCTCCAGAACCCCGTCTACTGTTGTCGCAGCGTCTCATTCGCCCTCCAGGAGCCTGTCACCCAGCCTATTTTGTTCTTAATCTTTTATGTATGTGTGTCTGTTTGGCAGGTGGCTCTGTGAATCCTGGCAGCAGGTTTTCAGACGCATCAGACATTAATCATCTACTACCTCAGTATTTCAGCTTCATACAATCACTAGTCTCTGCCAGATTGGTGCTCTCACTCGTGTGGTCATGTCAGGCAGGCCTCTTCAGTAAATTTGGCACCTCTACGGTCATTTATAAATGCTTATCCATTCTTTCTCTCTTTACTTTGCAATCCCTGCCGCTGACCCACCTGTTCTCATTAAAGAACTATGCAGCCACATGCCTGGACATCACCATTTGCTTTTCTTCCCCAGATAAACTGTTTAAACTTCTGGAGTTGCTTTAGGTCTACTTTAGAGTCCACTTTCCACCCATCATGACATCAGTTGTATGTTTTAGAGGAAGATGCCTTCTTTATTAGATGAAAGGGGTTAAACACAAAGAGACATTTAAAATGGTCAGTTCACAAGATGATCACAACTCATGTGATTACATGCAGGAAAACAATTTTAAGGAAGGCTGGAGTAGTAGTCTATTACTCACACAGCAGAGGTGTGACCTTCTGTGTGGCCATTCACAGTAAGCTTTCAAATCATGTAACAGCTTTGTATCTGTAACTGCATCCTGTTCTCTGTGCAGAGTCCATAACAGCATATTAAAATAAACTTGCTGCAAAGTCTATTTGTGATTGTGTCTCTATTTCCAGCCGTGGCAGTGCAAGATTGGATTTCTGCAAATGCTGTTGTGTTTAAAGGCTACTGATTTACATGCATTACCCAACATATTTCTGGTGACTAGTCAAAAGTAAAGGTTGGTGCAATATGCATCACGTGCACTGCAAAAATTACAGCATTTCATATATCCATGCCATCCATCTGACCTTGGTATAATGGGATATTCTGGATGTAGCATTAGCCACAAATTACATCATTTTAAAGGAAAATATTTTTACCATGGTTGTTACATGACAAATGAAAGGGACAAATCATAACAGAGCAAATTACTGTATGCAGCAAGTTATCTGAGTGCACTGAAAGAGAGTGGAGCTGCTGCAAAAGCTCAGAGGAACACAACAACCTCTCTAAGATTGATTTCATTAAGAGCAGAAATCCCAGTTTCCAAGCTATTTTGTATCAAAGCAAAAAGTACAGCATGGAAGCAACTTAGAACAACAAAATATTCTATAAATGCTCTTATTGCTACAAGATCTGTGTGGAAACATTAAGTTATTCCAGGAACAAGCAGGGTTAATCTGTGTGCAATACAGACACGCTGATAATATATAGAAATCTGGTCTTAAAGAATGTAAACTACCAACAGCCCATGAATGTTAATGAGAAAGATGCTGCATGCCTATTTATGATAGTGTGACACAAGTCACAATCAAGGTAATGACAGCAATAATTATTTTGAAACCAATTCCATTTATTTGATGAGTGGTTTGATGAACTTAAATGTTTGGACTAAAATAGTGGCCTGTTTTCAACCTCTGGGCAAAATTTGGTAAGAATTAATGAATGTTCTGGACGTGCAGGAAGCAGAATCAATTTACGCCGAGACACATTCATTTGTCCTGTCTCATTGTGTTGCTACATGTTAATGGAAAAAAGCACTCAAGCAAAGACAAGGTGCAAAATGTTCATTGAGTCCATGCAACATCGAACATTTACAAGTTCTCGTTTTGAAAAAGCATCCCCGCCCTCTGTCAATCTGTTGTTCTGTACTGTCAAGCAACGAAATGAAATTAAACAAGATTAGCTTTTCCCTGAAGCAAAAATCACTTTCCTCTTTGGGATGATCAGACAGTCTTGCTAATTATTTGATTAAGTTATATCACTTCACCCAATGTCACATGGATCTCAAACTCAGAATATTAACATTTTCAAGAAAATATGCTTGTTTCCTTTTGTAAATGTAACAGAATAGCTCATTTCATCAAGTTCATGTGCAAATGTGAAAGTAGGATACTCCTCACTGATTTAGAAGATTAAAATTTACATTCCTTCTTCAGACTACTCTTCAACATGCATGTTATTGGAAGGTACTCAGGCTAACTCTTAGAACCCATCTGGTTTGGTGCCGATCTAAAGCGACAGCATCAACACTTTGCAAAATATCTCAGGAACCACGTAACAAAACATTCATTTATTCATTATCTTAACTGCTTAGTCCGATGAAGGGTTGCAGGGAAGCTGGAGCCTAATCCAGCAGTATTTGGGCGAAAGGCAGGGTACACCCTGGACAGCTCGCCAGTCCATCACAGGGTAACACAGAGACAAACAACCACTCACGCTCCAACTTACTCCTATGGGCATTTAGAGTTAACAATTAATTTAACATGCATGTCTTTGGATGGTGGGGGGAAGCCGGAGTACCCAGAAAAAAACCCATGCATACAAGGGGAGAACATGCAAACTCCGCACAGAAAGGCCACTGTCCAAGTCTTGCCCCAGCCAAGGACCGAACCAGCAACCTTCTTGCTAACCACTATGCCACCATCCTGCCCCGTAACAACACTTAATGGGAAAACTTGCTATCACAAGCACACTCTTTGCGTGATCTATCATGAGATAGGGACAATTCTAGTCTTTTGAGAAGGATTTCAATCCAGCCGTTAAGTGCAGCATTATTTCCGGGAATTTCGCATGTGAATTCCACCGCACTATGTTCATGATTCATTACACTTTGTGATTAAAAATGTTTCAATTATGTTAGCAAGCCTCTATATTGAACTTAAGTGTAAAGACTGATAATTTACTGTTGGTATCTTGACCAATCAGATGCTCCGATTTCTTCTTTTGTTGTTATGACTGTGACATCCAATCGGAGCAGTCAAAGATCAGCATGAGTTGAAATAGTAATAGCAAACTCTAATTAAAAACAAAGTAATAATAAAGTTGTTTTTTTTTTAAGTAGGCCGCCTCAGCAATAGAGGCACGGAACACAGTATTAGGCACAGAATACAGTAATAGGAAAAACAGGCAGGTCCAACAGTTCATCCCCTGGGAGTGTGAGATGTGTGATGTAGCCTATGTCTTGTTCCAGACAGAAACTGTTTCCAAGAGTGGCACAAGTGACTCAAGATGTGAGAGAAAAAACGAAAAGAAAAAAAATGTAAAAATGTAAATAATTTTGGCTGTGTTTATGTTAGAATGTTGGGATCTTTTTCTCCTGATAGCCAAGGCCTGAGAGAAACATATCTATAAATGAAAAAGCTTCCACATTATTGATCTGTGTCTTTTTTATATCAAATTCTGTGACATTCAATTTCGGTTTTGTTTTTATACTCATATAATTATCAATCCATCCATGTGGCATCATTTTAGAATACATATTATGATTGCCCAGGTTGTCCTGAGAAAAAAAAAAAAAGATGTTCATTACTTGACTGTGTGAAATGGTTTAGATTATACATGCATTAATAGACAGAGAGGTCAGGCGGACAAAAAATAGCAATACATGGTTTGGAGTTTTAAGGGTTGAATAAAAATAAATAAATGAATCAGAAAATACAAAATTTATAACTTTCATAACCATATCACGTAAACAGGAATAACAGCACTAATCTATTAATCAGGTGTTTGTTCTCATTTTTTTGGTTATTCTTTACTGAAGACAGATTGCAGCGGTCAAATCAACTCTGTGTGAAACTGTTTTTTAATTCTTAAAACCTGAATTCAGAATGCTCAAGGACGTTTATTTCCTTTTTTAGTTTCTTGATGTAATGCCATTACTTGTTATCATGTTTTAACACCCACTTTTATTGTTAAATACAAATAGAAAGTAAGAAATGAGGCGCTTTAGATTTGTGCTTTAGATCTGTGCTTTAGATTTATTTTTCTATGTTCAGTATTTTAGTGTATGTTTTCAATGTGATTCCTTGGGTATTGATTTATCTAACAAAACTAAGTATATTTAGATACCATTCCAAGTGAAAATCAATTTTTTTTTTTTTTTTTTTGTCTTGTCCAGCATTTAGGCAAGCAGAATGATGGTCTGGATGCTGTGTTCTGCTGAGCAAATTTTCTCTGCCAAGGGAAGCTTTATAGATATAATGATCCCCTTGACTTTCTGAATTTTTATTTTATTTCTATGTTTATTTTGTATTGTTGTTTGAATTGTAGAGTTTGTACTGCTGGACCAGAGAGGACAGACAAAAGACAGAAAGAGAAAGGAGAAGAAACACCTCATAAGAAAAGGGAAAGAGATAAAGGGAGAGAAAAGGGAGAGAAAAAAACAACAACTAAAAAATAACCCAAAAACAAAAAGAAAGAAAACAACCTACAGATGTATACATACACACATACAGGCACACACATACATATACACACACATACACACGCATACATACATGAAATACATGTACATGAAATACATGAAAATCAATTTTTAAACATTGTTTACATATAACATATTTTGCATATGCCAGAAAACATGCCAAGTGGAATAAAAGTCATATCGGCAAATCATAGATTCAAACAACATAGATTCAAAGTGTGGGTCACACTAGTTTATCAGAATTACTTATCGGGAGTAAAAAGTTTTTCGAATTGAGTAAATAGTAATATATCATTTTATGTGTGCTTCCATTGTCAACTTAACGAATTACATCATTTGTGGGTTCTTGTTTAGTTTTTCACGAAGTAGGTGTTTGCATCTAAAGGATCAAACAATTTAACATGTTAGGAAATACACTTTAATGGGATGTACTAATTAATTTACACTGATCAAAATATGATGTGCCAAAAGGTTTATAAAATGTGCTGTCTGATCGTGTCAAAATCCAAGTGTTTATATCCAATTCAGACATAAACACATGCACAAATGTGAACTGAATAACTGGCTGTTGAAGAAAAATCTATATCAATGGGGGTTATGGCAAACACTTTGTGAGTCTGTTGGGAGAAATTTATCACCTCAGCAATGGAGATTATGTGAAAAGCAGGGATTGTTTGTTTGTCTTTTAGCAAGATTAGAATGGATAGATGTGCATTAAAATGCTACCAGTGGTGGGGAATGGCCAAACTTAAAAGTGATTAACGTTTGGCGTTAATCCAGATGTTTTGTTTTTTTTTCTTTTTTAATTTATAGAATATTTTTCTAAGGCAACTGTAAAACAGCTGGAAAAGCAGGCTAGAGAGAACTTCAGATTCAGTTTCTCATTCCTGCATACCAGTGATCCCCAAAGTGTAAGACCATTGGGTTAAAAAATTTACACTCAGTCAGTAACCGCTAATCCCGATGAGATGTTTAAAAGAGGGTGCTGGTAATTGGCAGGGGTTAGACCTTTTAATGCCTGCCAAAACAAAACAGTGCAGGAGAATGCAGAGGCCATGACTATATTTACTGTAATTGTATTACTTTGCACTGATGATCAAAGATTAATAAGCTGTGCCTCACCTGTCATGAATTTAAAAACGGAAAAAAGTACATACAATAAATGTTAATATTTTCCATTAATCTGTATTTAAAATACATTTTCAGTTTTACTACATAAATATTTCATCACAAAAACATTTGCCAAATTTGAGTTATCACCAATGGCAAAAAACCCTGGGTGAGGCAGTGGCGAGCGGAGCCTCATGCTTGAAAGCGCAATCCAATACAAACTGGGTAGAATGATGCATGCCCATTTCTGTTCCTCGGCCTATTGCCAATATGAACTTTACATAAGTATTAATGATACACCATGACTTTCTACAGTCTGTGTAATGTCTTTTATGAATGTGTGAGAGAGTTATCCTTGCTGATTGTACAATAAAGTGCAAAGAAAAGTCAGCCTCTTCTTGAGGGAGGCGCGCTTCCCTCGGGACCTAAATCCCCGGACCCCCCTCCTTCCCTTCTTCCACCACACACAGGCAGGGCGTTGGGAGGTGGACACGTTGATCTGGATGGTGAGAGAGGCCATCAAGGTGGTTTCGATCGCTGCACCCAGCATCGGTTCACCTCCCAGTTTTAATTACACTTAGTCAACATAACACAAAAAACACACACTGACAACACATGGACATATTTTGGGGGGCGGGCCATGCAGTGTGCGGTGGGCGGGGCTGCTTTGGTGGTCCCGCTCCCAACATGATGTGGTTACTTCTTCCCAATTTTAATTGCAAACAACACACACTTCACAATCATTCATAAGCTGGGAGGGAGGGGGTGACAATGGGGTCCTGCCACGCCCCTATTTCTGGGGCTGTGGCGGAGGAGTTTGGGCGGGGGAGTGGTGCTGTTCAGGGGGCCTGGGTCTGGGCTGGCCTGGCGGGGGTGGGACTGCTGCTGGCCCTGGGTGGTGCTGGATCGGCTGCATGTGTGGAGTGGTGGGGGGGCATTGACAGGGGTGGGGGGTAGTTGTGGGGCCCTGATCGGGGCCCTCCTATCCCCTGCTCCCCCGGGGGTATCTCACAGGGGACACGTTGGGAAAGAAAGGTGAGGGCGTGCATGAGCCAATGGATGAAGTGGTGACTGAATGTTAGGGTAGAGGGGGGGTGGGGGGATCAGGGTGAAAGAATTTAGGAAAGTGGATGGCCGCTGGGATAGGAGGAAGGGGGGGTGTATGCAGATGGGTGGGGGTGCGTATGTGGGGTTATGTTGGTGGTACAGGGAAGTGATGGGGTGGGTGTACAATGAGGACTGTGAATGTGGATAGAGGGGTGTAGGGAGGTATGTGTGTGTGTAGAGTGGGGTATGCGTGTATGGAAGAATGGGTGATTATAGAGGGAGCAGGGATGTGTGTGTGAGGGGGTGTGTGTGTATAAAGAACGGGGGTAGGAGAGTGTGAGTTTGAGCGTGTGTAAGAGAATGGGTGTATAGGGTGTGTTTAAGGAGGAAGTGTGGATGCGTGTGGGTGTGGGTGGAGGTAGGTGGGTGGGTGCATGTGTGCGTGTGTGTGTGTGTGTGTGTGTGTGTGTGTGTGTGTGTGTGTGTGTGTGTGTGTGTGTGTGTGCACATGTGTGTGTGTGTGCGTATGTGTGTGTGTGTGTGTTTGTGTGCGTGGGTGCGTGGAGGGTCTTTGTGCTCGGGGAGCGCTGCTGGTGCACTGGGGTGCGGCCTGGCTGCCGCTCGGTGGCGGTCTGGGGATCCCGGCCCTCCGTTGGTGTGGGCTGGGCCCTCTGCCTGCGGGGGTGGGGGGTTGCTTCTGGGCTCTTGGGGCCGTGGGGCCTGTCTGCGCTCTGTCTGCCCTGGGTGGCCGGTGCCCGGCGGGGCCGGTCCTCGCTGGTCCGGGCCTGCTGGGGCCTGTTCCCCCTGACTGCGGGGGACTCTGGCTGGGACCCCCCTCTGCCTCCTCCTGGGTCGGTGCATGGCTGGCTCCGGGGTGGGGCGGTTGGGGTCTGCGCCTGGGGATGGCTGCCGATGGCCCTGGTCTCGGGGGTACTCCTGGCGTGCCTCTTGCCTTTGTGTGGGAAGGGTCACACTGGCATGATCACCTTTTCCGGAACACGTTCCACTCTGCATGTTCTGCATGTGACACAGTCACCGAGTCGTCACGCAGTTTTATTCACTAACAGCAGCTAGTTTTCTCATTTCTGTTTGTTTCTCATTAATATTTAACTTTTTAGATTCATAGTTTAGTTACTATGATCTAAAGTTGGCTTGTATGTGTATGTATATGTGTTAATACTGGCAAGTGCGTATATGTTTGTACGTATGTATGTGTGTGTATGTGTGTGCATAGAGGTGTGTGTGTATATGTATGTATGTGTATATGTATATGTGTACATATGTATATATATGTGTGTATATATATATTATGTGTGTATACGTGTGTGTATATGTATGTGTATGTATGCGTGTGTATGTGTGTGTATATGTATGTGTGTGCCTGTATGTGTGTATGTATACATCTGTAGGTTGTTTTCTTTCTTTTTGTTTTTGGGTTATTTTTTAGTTGTTGTTTTTTTCTCTCCCTTTTCTCTCCCTTTATCTCTTTCCCTTTTCTTATGTGTTTCTTCTCCTTTCTCTTTCTGTCTTTTGTCTGTCCTCTCTGGTCCAGCAGTACAAACTCTACAATTCAAACAACAATACAAAATAAACATAGAAATAAAATAAAAATTCAGAAAGTCAAGGGGATCATTATATCTATAAAGCTTCCCTTGGCAGAGAAAATTTGCTCAGCAGAACACAGCATCCAGACCATCATTCTGCTTGCCTAAATGCTGGACAAAAAAAAAAAAAAAAAAAAAAACCCTGGGTGAGGCAGTGGCGAGCGGAGCCTCATGCTTGAAAGCGCAATCCAATACAAACTGGGTAGAATGATGCATGCCCATTTCTGTTCCTCGGCCTATTGCCAATATGAACTTTACATAAGTATTAATGATACACCATGACTTTCTACAGTCTGTGTAATGTCTTTTATGAATGTGTGAGAGAGTTATCCTTGCTGATTGTACAATAAAGTGCAAAGAAAAGTCAGCCTCTTCTTGAGGGAGGCGCGCTTCCCTCGGGACCTAAATCCCCGGACCCCCCTCCTTCCCTTCTTCCACCACACACAGGCAGGGCGTTGGGAGGTGGACACGTTGATCTGGATGGTGAGAGAGGCCATCAAGGTGGTTTCGATCGCTGCACCCAGCATCGGTTCACCTCCCAGTTTTAATTACACTTAGTCAACATAACACAAAAAACACACACTGACAACACATGGACATATTTTGGGGGGCGGGCCATGCAGTGTGCGGTGGGCGGGGCTGCTTTGGTGGTCCCGCTCCCAACATGATGTGGTTACTTCTTCCCAATTTTAATTGCAAACAACACACACTTCACAATCATTCATAAGCTGGGAGGGAGGGGGTGACAATGGGGTCCTGCCACGCCCCTATTTCTGGGGCTGTGGCGGAGGAGTTTGGGCGGGGGAGTGGTGCTGTTCAGGGGGCCTGGGTCTGGGCTGGCCTGGCGGGGGTGGGACTGCTGCTGGCCCTGGGTGGTGCTGGATCGGCTGCATGTGTGGAGTGGTGGGGGGGCATTGACAGGGGTGGGGGGTAGTTGTGGGGCCCTGATCGGGGCCCTCCTATCCCCTGCTCCCCCGGGGGTATCTCACAGGGGACACGTTGGGAAAGAAAGGTGAGGGCGTGCATGAGCCAATGGATGAAGTGGTGACTGAATGTTAGGGTAGAGGGGGGGTGGGGGGATCAGGGTGAAAGAATTTAGGAAAGTGGATGGCCGCTGGGATAGGAGGAAGGGGGGGTGTATGCAGATGGGTGGGGGTGCGTATGTGGGGTTATGTTGGTGGTACAGGGAAGTGATGGGGTGGGTGTACAATGAGGACTGTGAATGTGGATAGAGGGGTGTAGGGAGGTATGTGTGTGTGTAGAGTGGGGTATGCGTGTATGGAAGAATGGGTGATTATAGAGGGAGCAGGGATGTGTGTGTGAGGGGGTGTGTGTGTATAAAGAACGGGGGTAGGAGAGTGTGAGTTTGAGCGTGTGTAAGAGAATGGGTGTATAGGGTGTGTTTAAGGAGGAAGTGTGGATGCGTGTGGGTGTGGGTGGGGGTAGGTGGGTGGGTGCATGTGTGCGTGTGTGTGTGTGTGTGTGTGTGTGTGTGTGTGTGTGCACATGTGTGTGCGTGTGTGCGTATGTGTGTGTGTGTGTGTTTGTGTGCGTGGGTGCGTGGAGGGTCTTGGTGCTCGGGGAGCGCTGCTGGTGCACTGGGGTGCGGCCTGGCTGCCGCTCGGTGGCGGTCTGGGGATCCCGGCCCTCCGTTGGTGTGGGCTGGGCCCTCTGCCTGCGGGGGTGGGGGGTTGCTTCTGGGCTCTTGGGGCCGTGGGGCCTGTCTGCGCTCTGTCTGCCCTGGGTGGCCGGTGCCCGGCGGGGCCGGTCCTCGCTGGTCCGGGCCTGCTGGGGCCTGTTCCCCCTGACTGCGGGGGACTCTGGCTGGGACCCCCCTCTGCCTCCTCCTGGGTCGGTGCAAGGCTGGCTCCGGGGTGGGGCGGTTGGGGTCTGCGCCTGGGGATGGCTGCCGATGGCCCTGGTCTCGGGGGTACTCCTGGCGTGCCTCTTGCCTTTGTGTGGGAAGGGTCACACTGGCATGATCACCTTTTCCGGAACACGTTCCACTCTGCATGTTCTGCATGTGACACAGTCACCGAGTCGTCACGCAGTTTTATTCACTAACAGCAGCTAGTTTTCTCATTTCTGTTTGTTTCTCATTAATATTTAACTTTTTAGATTCATAGTTTAGTTACTATGATCTAAAGTTGGCTTGTATGTGTATGTATATGTGTTAATACTGGCAAGTGCGTATATGTTTGTACGTATGTATGTGTGTGTATGTGTGTGCATAGAGGTGTGTGTGTATATGTATGTATGTGTATATGTATATGTGTACATATGTATATATATGTGTGTATATATATATTATGTGTGTATACGTGTGTGTATATGTATGTGTATGTATGCGTGTGTATGTGTGTGTATATGTATGTGTGTGCCTGTATGTGTGTATGTATACATCTGTAGGTTGTTTTCTTTCTTTTTGTTTTTGGGTTATTTTTTAGTTGTTTTTTTCTCTCCCTTTTCTCTCCCTTTATCTCTTTCCCTTTTCTTATGAGGTGTTTCTTCTCCTTTCTCTTTCTGTCTTTTGTCTGTCCTCTCTGGTCCAGCAGTACAAACTCTACAATTCAAACAACAATACAAAATAAACATAGAAATAAAATAAAAATTCAGAAAGTCAAGGGGATCATTATATCTATAAAGCTTCCCTTGGCAGAGAAAATTTGCTCAGCAGAACACAGCATCCAGACCATCATTCTGCTTGCCTAAATGCTGGACAAGACAAAAAAAAAAAAAAAAAAAACCCTGGGTGAGGCAGTGGCGAGCGGAGCCTCATGCTTGAAAGCGCAATCCAATACAAACTGGGTAGAATGATGCATGCCCATTTCTGTTCCTCGGCCTATTGCCAATATGAACTTTACATAAGTATTAATGATACACCATGACTTTCTACAGTCTGTGTAATGTCTTTTATGAATGTGTGAGAGAGTTATCCTTGCTGATTGTACAATAAAGTGCAAAGAAAAGTCAGCCGGTGAGGCACGCAGTACTCTGCCTCACCTCAAGGGGGCGTACGCAATCTGGCAGGTGCTTTCTAGCTGCAGTGGCTTCAGCAGAGGCAACTGAAAGTCGGCACCAAGCTGAAGCCAGCGACTATTTAATACTCTGCCTGATCCATCTCATTATGGAGGATTATATTTCAAAACTAAAAAATGTCTCAAAACTTGATTTCCAGTCCAAACAGAAGGTGATACGTGATGGAAGACCAACGCCGGAACTAAAAGGTTTGCTTCAAACTGAGTCAATGAGTCTTTCTTTTCAAACTTAGTGGTACAAGCGAAAAGGCTGTGTGGCAAGGTGCTGTTTTTTCCAGTTCTTACAATTGTAAATCTGACTCTTGAGAAGTCAGTGCCTCACCAGCCTTGAACCTCACTGCAGGTTACTGATGCTCAGTGGGAACACTCTGATCAGAATGCAGATAACAGCAAGTTTATTTTACCAAAAAAGTACTAAATCTGCAGTTCCACTGGACAGTTGAACAATATGCCAAACAACCAACATTGAACACCTGGGACCAATAATCCCTTACTTGGCTCTACATTCAAAACTGACATCTCGGTGTAAAGCAGTTTTTCCCAACCGGGGCTACGGGACCCCTTAAAAGGGTGCCCCCAAAGGGCATAAGGTGTCCCTTGGACTTTGTAAATAATGTCCACACATTGTCCCTATTTTAAGAGAAAATAAAGTAAAGCTATACATTGTTAATTTAACTCTGGCTTTATTGAAGGATGGGACTCAGCCTGAATACATTATTTATGCTAAGAGGGGGGTTGTGGTTTATTAGTATTTATATGAAGTAGGTCCACAAGGAAAATATGTTGGGAAGTACTGGTATATAGGATATTATAATGTGGGCAAAGGAATATGAGTACTACCAGTGCGAGTTAGTCTTCCATGTAAAGCCATATGGCAACAACACCCAGAAAAAACACCAGCTTCTCTAGCCCTGAGCTCATCCAACATTGACTGATGCAAACTAGAAAAGTGTGTTGTGATCCAAGGATTTGCTTTTTAAATAGCTTTTGGAAATCATGGATGTTGTGTCCTCCAGGCCAGAGAGAAAAAGGACTATTCAGATTGTTATCAATGCAAAGTTCAGAAGCCAGCATCTGTGATGGTGTGTATTCTTCACTCCTTTATATAAACTTTTATACAGTAATAAAATTGAAATATAAATTATTGGTGCTGATTTGCAAGTTTTCTTAAAAAACAAGGATGAGATTAGGCAGCATGATCCAAGATGCTTCTAATTTTTAGCCAGCTTGCTTGTTAGGTTGAGATTGTAACTCTGTTCAACAATTCATTAATTGCAATTGATCTTAGCTTTCATGCTTTCCAGTACTGTGCTGCTATTGCAAGTACAATGTATTATTTTTCCAAGTGTGGTTCAAGCTTGGGTCACAGAGGTCTATGGATTGCTGTAATTCACCTGCAGTCAGTGCTATAATGGTGTCTTGGTGGGTGGTTATACTGCCTACTTCATTTTGGGAGTTGTGTATGTGCACAACCAGCCTGTCATTGTTTTATGCCTTACCATGAAGCTTACAAAGTTTGTGACTTTTAATGATCAAGTTTATCCTTGAGACAGTACCTGGGAGGACATACTGCCTTTAAGACTAAATTTAGGGAACGAAAGTGTCACAATAGATGTTAGCACCTTTTCCAATAGAAAAAAAAAAAACAACATGGGTTGCCTCAGTTTTACTCAACAAGACAGACACTGATTTATGTGGCCATTTTTTGGATTGCTATATTCCTCTTATCAGCAGTGCGTATTTTGCATGTCTCATACCTGTATTTATGCATTTCTACTATACTGCCTGCTATGGATTTCAAGAGCTGCTTCACTAAAGCTACACTACACATAACATTACTCCTCTTGGACTCCTAAGTACCTGCCTTAAACGTAATACTGCTCTTTTGTCTTTCCTCTTACAGAACATCTTTTTTTCTGAGGCATCATATTATTTTTAGATGTGGTTAGATACTTGTAAATGATCTGACTGCTGAGAAAATAAAGGCCTGTACTTCTTTCTCTGTTTGCTCTTATTTCTGTTACATATACACAGTATATACTGACTTTAACCACAGATATTGCTTCTTCAGCATCTTCCTCACCCCATCAAAATTTATCCAGATAAATAATATGGATTACATTTTAATGTAAAGTATAAAGTTGTGTGGACCTGGAGACTAAATAAATGGTTTTGAAGAGAGAACAGTGGAAAAATTGACATCCTAAATAATGCCTTAGAGGTGACACGGCTCTTCTTGGACCCCCAGATTTCGAAGCAGCTGCTTTGTCTGCTTCAACATCATTTACTGAGAGTTGTGCATACACATTGTAAATCCTGCCACCCTTGACTCCATCATTATAAATCTGTCCACACATAAACTGATAGGTCATTTGTTGGACAAAATATATCTTTGCTCCCAACATATTTCTTCAGGGACCCTGTTTTGCAGACAATATTCTAATAAATTACTTGTGACTGATGTTTGGCCATTAACGTTATAACTTTCAACATGTCTGTGGTTTGTTCCTTGTCGCTTAAGGAACAAACACTTTATAATGACTCAAATATTCTTTTTGTCTGTACATTTGTAAAATTCTTTAAACTTCTCTTAATAGGACAAAAAGAAGAATAATTTACAGTATGTAAAAATAAGATGACAGTATCTTGCTTTAAAATATGTGTATATTCCTGGTTTTTAATTTTTTAAAATCTTTTTATCTTGATTTTAAATTATGTTTCTCTATTTGTCTCTTTTATCTCAAAACTTACAAGCTTTAAAACCCTATAAACAGCACTTAGATGAGTTGAGGTTTGTTTTTGTTTGTTTTTTTCTTGACAATGTCACATATCTCCACCATCTTCACACACTGTACCAGCTCTTGTTGCCATGCCCGTGGCAGAAGTCTGGATTTTTTTTCCTTTTTTTTTTTCCACAATTCGTCCCACATACCCACTTAAACAGCAGGTTCAAACAATGGCAGCTAGTGGAGTCGGATATTTTTCTACTTTATATTCTACTTTATGGGAAGCAGTTTTGTGAAGTGTTGGTATGGTTTCCTTTGCTGCATTCCTTCATTTCTTTCTGACTCCTTTTCTTGCTTTCTTCTCACCTTCAATACAGGCCACTACAGCCAGGTAAGTGGCAGAGTAAATCCAGGACAGGTCCCCAGTCCATCACATAGTCCACCTTAATGTTATGTTCCCAATAATGTTGACGGAAACAGATTAAAAGCTTCAGTTCAGCATTAATTGGCTGAACTGAGTTCCATCTAAACGTTTTAACATTGCTTTAAAGAGCCATATGTGAGCAAGCAGTGATTGCAAACTTTTAATGTAGTATTAGTCAAACAAAGTTTCACACACAGAATTAGTTTTCATGCTTTTGTTTTTCTTCCATTTCTTTCTAATCTATGCGTGGTAAAAACACATTGTGAAAGGATGTGAATGTTGTTACAATAAATATTCTAAAAGGAAAATCAAATGTTTTCTATAATTACCTTCACCTGAACTCTAAACTACCTGGGCCGTAAGTAGCTTTTTACATGAATAAATTAAAATGAAAAATACTTTTTATCTCCAAGAGGGAATTTGCAAATGATACAACATGACAACTTTTATGTGCTTTCACCTTTTTAGCCTAATATATTACATGCAATAGCAGTTTCACAACACAAAAAGATGTCTTTTTATTAAAGTACAGATAACTAAAGGCAAAAGCAATAAACAATTGTTGGTTTAAACTCATAATTTATGAAGTCTTAGATTTTTTCATCTATTATGAGGTGACTCAAATTAATGTGTCTTTAAAGTGTCCACGAGATGACATTGTTGTGAAGTGGCACTATACAAATAAAGCTGAATTGAATTGAATTAATAAGTCAAGTAAACCCAGCAATGAAAGCAATGAAAAATATACATGTAGTACAGAATGTAATTACTGCTAACATACAGAGATACATATATTTTTAAACGATAGAAAAGGTTATATTTAATTGTTTACACCAAGAGCTGTTACAAAGAAGCATGTTCCAGGATTTCTTACAGTTAATCATCAGTCATTAGGATCATAATCTGCATCACCATCTGCTGTAGTGTGACATTTTACTCTGCCAACTCAGCTGTCACAAACTGCTGGAAACAAAAATGACCTGTTCAAAAAACAAATTCTGAATTACTTCAGGGTTGTACTCCAACCAGCCAGCCAGCATGGTACATCTTTCTCTAACAACCATATCAGTGCCTTCGCCAGTTTAAAGACGGGGGGGGGGGGGGGGCTCTAAATATTGAAGCGCTCTTTCGTACAAACACTGTTTCAGTCTCAGCAGTAACCATGTTTTATCTCTGTTGCACCCTGCTGTCATCTGAATGATAAGATGAAAGATGTCTCTCATCTTAAAGACTGAGTTTCAGCAAAAATGTGATGATAAATACTGGTTTTTCACAGTGAAAGTGAACAAAAATGTAGCCAAGACGGACCTGTCATGACCTGTCAAGTCTTAAGAAAGGAAGCTTCCAAACCATCAGATTACGATAATCAGCTTCTATATTACAGAGACACTATTTATGAAGCCTTAGCCATAGTTCTTCAAGAGTACCAGCAGCTCAATAAATACATGGAAACATGTATCGTGTTTTGGTAGACTTGGTAGACAAATGAGCTGAAACTAACCCACAAATGTTGCAGACACATTCATTGTCCCCCTTTAAATAAATAAATATAAAAAAGCTAAATTGTCTTATTCCAAAGCTTTACCAACACTGAAGCAATAATGGATTAATAAACGGAGTAACACGTAGCTTGGAAGATGCTGCTTCCCACTGATTAAGGGTTTTTTGAAAGCTGTGAAGTGCAGATAACAGTTGGGGAGGAATTTGCTGTCATCATAAAGAGAATAAGTTGCAATATAATGAAGAAATAGATAATAGATATAGATACAAATGGAGGACGATGTTCATTTTCAGATGATACATGGAGTTGGTCCTAGAGCTGCATAGGACAATAAAAACACACACTATAGCTGAGTAACAGATAAAAGGTGTCTGGCTCTACCTTTTCCTTTAAGTAAGTGGTCAATCAACGTTACTGAAAATGCCAGACACTGACAACTCCTCTACATCCCTGATGTCTTCTCTTGACCGCTGTGACTATTTGCTCAAAATGCAGTTTTGAGATAAATGAATCCAGTGTGAGAATCTACAAAACACAGATAAAAATTGCTAATTTAAATCCCCTCTAATAGTACAAAATGATCTCCCAATGGGCAACAAGACAGACAGACAATTATTATTAAACTGATATTATATGTTTGATCAAGTCATTAGGAGGAATTAGAGTGATTCATGGCATTAGAAACAAAGTGCTCCTCTTCCTTTGCCCTTCCATCCATTATAAAGCTAAACATTTTGAAAGCTTTATTTTGCAACTGCATCACAACCCAGACTTAATGGAATTCTTCCATAATGAAATCAAGGTCAAAGCTCATCACTCCCACAGTACTTTGCATTGTAAATATTTCTTTCACTGTCTGTGGGGAGAACTAGAATAATTGCAACATTTTGGTATATCACCATATTTCCAGGGAAGAGAATGTATTGAGAATGTATTGAGCTCAATGCAAGCCGCTGTGATTGAAGTATAATGATTTTCATTTTAATCAGAATAGTTCTAATAAACAGTTTCTAAAATGTGGTTTCACCAAGGCAAGTTTTGAAGTCATTCTATTAGTGAGCAAGAGGCAGGGTTTTGCAGTAGGTTGCTCGAGATTATCGCAAGCACCAAACACTAAATGGGTATATCATACAGGTATTCATCCATGTCGTGACAAACACATTTATGTGGTTTTGCAATACTCTGAACACTCTAGCCAATCAAAATGCCAATGAATTACACATGATTAATTAGTCAAAACAAGTCTGCCAGAATTTGATGCCACTCATTATTGGCCAGATTTAATTTAAACTTTCTGTCCAGCAGGTTCTCTTGAAAAGCAACAAGCTAACATGCAGCAAAAAAAAAAAAAAGTTCTAAACTTTTTTTCTGCTAGTTCATCTCGAACGTTCAGTCAAGCACTACAAGAGTAATTAGCTTCCTTTGAATGATTTTTGTTTATCAAGACACGAAAGAGTGCTTGGAGGCAAACATGCAAGTGAAGATATTCCAATTTGCAATATTTGTGAGACAAATTAAAAAGACATCAAACTGAAAAGTAAAACATCAGTATTACCCTCTGTGAACTTGGATTTCCCTTTGGGTCTATTTTTTATGTAACAGTGAATATAATGTTTTTGTTTCGAGAAAAAAAAAGGGTTTAACAAATTGTGGTTTAAACTTTGTGTATTTTCATTAATAATTCTATTTCAAACATTTTATACTACAAAAATGCAACATGTATGTGTATGCATGTCAAGAAATTTGTTGGAAACTGATTCTATTCTAAATAATACTGAGTTAATCTGACAAAAAATAATTTAATATCATTATTGAAATAACTTTCTCCAGCTAATTAAAATCATTTGAGTTGGTTTTATATGAATTACTTTAATTAAGGCAATGCAAAAAATGTAGGTCCTCTGCATTATTTTTAGTTGAACTGACTTAAATAATATACATTTAGTATATGCAATTACTTCCTTTTTCACTAATTAAATAAAAATATGTTAGACTTACTCAATTAAGCTAGATTGTATGAATATATATATATATATATATATATATATATATATATATATATATATATATATATATATATATATATATATATATATAGTCTGAGTTCACTCTACATATAATTATTGGTAATACTGACTTTATTAAAGGTGTAAAAATAGCAAGAGATATTAGTCTTTAGGTGGAATAAACACAGTTGAGAGGTACACAAGAGTTAGATGTTTCTGCAGGAAGTTTTCACTTTCCTGGAGGAAATTTAAGAAAGATAACAAAAAAAAACATTCTAACTTGAATGGGAGTAATGATCTAACTCCCTTCACAGCAATATGAAATGGAGTCCAGTATGACAAAGCTGCAGCACATGTGTGTGTATTCAAATCTTTGATATTTTAATTCACATGACCTGATCTCTGCTTTAAATAATTAAGTTCTTTACTTTTCCCTCATAAAGTCCTGATGCACTGATCCAACATAGAAATGTATGAACAAGTATACTCCAGGTCTTTAGGGTTTGACAAACACATAGGCAGACATATAATATATAATTATAATATAATTTGTATAATTCAAGACTTTTCTGTTCTCCTTTATGATAAATTGCCTAAATCATTCTTAACATGTTTTGAAATCAAAATGATTTGCTAACAATATGCACCAATCACTCAGATCATTTAAAGTCCTGAAAGGTAATGTAAAGAACATTGAAAATCGCGGTACAATTCAATTTTCTGCTGGGAAACTTCAGCATCACCATTTAAGTGGATGTCATTGAAGTGTTCCACGTACCTGAACCCAATACACATCAAGCACAAATACCTACATGGGGTGCACTCTGAGGCTCCCCCACTAAACACTAAAACATGCCTTGCTACGATGCCAAGTCCTGTCAATAATGACTTCGGGAGGATGACAAACATATCAAGGCACAAACCCAGCTGCAAAACGTAACCTGATCCTAATTCAATCAGACATCCCAAGGTTGGACCTTAGTTGACAGAGGTCCCACCCTGCAACCACAATATCCGAAACATCCCCCTGCCAACTTCTAAAACCAAAGGGCAAACCAAAGGTCTTCATCCCGTCAACACATAAAGCTTTTGGGGCCTTACTTGTGTTTTGGCAGCATAAAAGAAACCTTTGCTGTGTTCAGCATTTAATTTTAAAGTTGTGACTGTTGCTTTAACAAACTTTATTCATACTGTATAATGAATAAAGAGCTTGCATGGCGTAACAGTATGAATGCTTTGTAACAATGTAGAATTATAGTGCCATTTCCACACAATTTCTAAAATAATCTATATAACAGAAAATAAAAAAAAAAACTTAAATCATTTTAAGATAAATGTCCCAAATAGCTGGTGAGCAGCACTGATTATTATTTAAATGATACAACTCCACATGGGTAAATGACAAGTCAAGTGGCACTGTCATAAAATAGCAGTCATCGCCAATGAACTTCAACTTTAGCTATAGCATGTGTCAAAGCTGTCAAAAAAAAAAAAAAAAAAAACTTGTGTAAAGACTAATTGTTACCTGACCTCAAGGTGGCACTTTCTGATGGAAGCTTTTCTTGGATGCAGTCATATACATACACAGCTCTCAAAATATTCTTAATAAAAGCAAAGCAGCCCTTAGTGATCACAGAACAAGCAATGACATTTCACCTTAGAACCTTCCCCTCATCACAGGTTTAATACATAACTTGTCCAGAGCACAGATGAAGAGTAAAAAAACAATATGCTCTCATTTCATTTAAAAAAATATCAAACTAAATAAATGGGGTTCTCTCACAGCAGTAAATGCACTGAAGTCTGGCATCTGTTTCATATTTTTTGCACAAATCCCACTCAAACTGAGTCTAATCTCATCTGAACATAAAATAAAGTGACAGACTGTCAGGACTGGCAGGAAGCAGAACATTAGGCATACTGTGCAAAATAACAGCCTGGCTACTTACTGTGGTGAAATTCACTGGGTAGCAATCCTCTCCTCGAAAGGTGCACTGCAGCAGCATGTCACTGATGTCATGACCTGTTCGGTTGTAGAAATCAGTCATGTCGAAGAGTTTAGGCTTGAAGTTCTGGAAGTTGGCCTTCTCCTTTAGCGCGGCCAGAACCTCAGGTTCAGCCAAGTGAGGGTTAGCTATTTGATAGTTATTATTAAGAAGGGCAAGAAACTCTCCTACATGATAGAGGTCATTTTTGGTGATTCTGGAGAAGCGGAACTCATTGAGGTTACAGAAGGTAACTGCTGGGAAGGTAAGGTTTGTTGCTGCCACCTCGTCCAGCTTGGTGACATGAGGATATTCTAGATAATATGAGACCCGGTCTGCACAGACCAGTATTAATAAGCCAAGTGAACCCAGGAATGAAAGAGTCCAAAGAAATCGACGGAATGTCATGTGCCCATAGGCAAATATGTGACTCATGCCATGTAGGGTGGATATGTTGGCAAAAGCTTGCAGGTTAGAGGGCCTGACGCTTTCAATGCTTTCCTCTGAGCTTCCTTTCATGGCTTCAGTGATGCTCAGTACTGTCTCTCCAAGAACTTCAGGTTAGAGGCTTTGCTTAGCAACAGGAACAGCAGATCCCAACCAGCAGTGATGGTTTGGCAAACTGCCTCCTTTTCCCCCCAAGAAGAAGTAATGTTCACAATATACAGCTACCTCACAGTGCTTGTCAGTCTCTGCAACTGTTTTTCTTTTATCACAGTTTGCATTCCATTGGTTGTCAATTGTTCCTGGAGTCCCAGGTCCCCCCTCCTTTTCTTTCAGTCTGCTGTTTTATTATCTCCAAAGCTGTCTCTCACACTCTTTGCTCAGCTGTCCTTTGTAGAAGCACCACACGCAACAACAGAAACACCCACTCCAACGAAAACGCAATGTCTCTTGATTCCTGACTCGTGTGAAAAGGAACAAGAACACAAGGGACAGAGAGAACAGAGAAAAACAGCAGGCGTAAGGATTGAGGCGAGATATGAGAGGGGGACTGCGATGAAAAGGGTTAGCGTTTGGAGAGAGGTGCTAAGCCTTGGCAGTCAATGGGACCCTTCCTCCTCCAATCCGAGAAAATGCCTCTACATCGCTGTGATAATGGGATGCAATGGTTTTGTGAATGAAGGGAATAAAGAGACAAATAGCTCACTGGTCCCTCGCTGCCACCTTCCTCTTTCTCTCGTGTCTCTTTAGCTCTTCTCTTTTCTTCCAAGAATTTAAAATGAGGGGGTCAGAGACCTCCGACCAGCCCACCACTGTGCTTGACAACCGGCGTTCACAGATTCCGCGGGGTCCACTTCCTTATTTGCACAGATCCTCAGTTAATAGAGAAGACCACCTCTTGAAGCTTTATGACCACCCCCCGCCACCATCAACACTAAAGCTGCCTCAAGATCCCCGTGCTTTAGTCCTTTAACATACAGATTTATATTCTGCCGTGTGGAGCCTTTCACTCTCTTTCTCGCCTCCTATCTCTCTCCCACCACTCCCCCATTTCTTGCGCTCTCTCTGTCTCTTTCTGCTTCCCTCTCTCTCCCTCTTTAGTAGTCAGGATCCATCCCACTGCTGAATGGCTGCTTTGCTTGTGCGTCTGTGCTCACAGGGGAAGTCTCTCAATCTGGACCCCACTTTCACTCTTTTATTATTCTCCAATCTTCTCCATCAACCCTCAGTTGTCAGAAGGTTTGCTCTTGAATGATGCCACAGGTTGCTTGTTAACTGCACTGACAAATAATAGCATGCATCATGTAAGCCAAATGGTGCCTCAGAAGTATTAATATTGGAATTGTCAGCAGATTTTTGTAATCATCCAAATGAGAAAATAATGAGTATCCTTTTCCACACTGCTTTATTAAAATAAAATTTTATTTGCAAGAATTGATCTTTTCTTTTTTTTTTAATCAACACAGAGGAAATATTTGTTTTAAATCCCCAAAGATTTGGATGCTCAGGCTAAGGCTCTTTTAAGATATGATGTTTGGCAATAAGAGAGGCTTGGCCAGAAATGGTGTTGGCGATTATATTGGGGTTAAAAGTTCACCACACTATTCAGAGAAACCTTTTAATTTCTCCAAGGACCAAACAAGATTATTCCTCATTGGCTACTAGGAAAAGCACCATATTAACGTAACAATAGGTGGACTTCCAAGCACAGCCTTTCAGGATTTAATCAATATCCTGCGCTAGTAACCAAGCATATAGACCATAGTAACCCCTACCAACAATACCACAGGGGAATTATATTAAAACTACAAAAAAGACCAAAAATTTTAATCGACACCAAAGAAAAGCAAAGGTATTCAAACATCGTATCTGAAATATACTTTAAAGAATCTTCAAATTGATGGAAATGTAATGAAGCTAAAAGTCACTATTGTAGTTCAAGTCCACCTATCTAAATATAGGGATTTATAAGAAATACAGTCTCTACTCCAATAATGGCAGAGGTATAACAAAATTCAAAAGAACAAGATGGCAAGTCTCACTTTCACCCAAAAGCTCCCTTAAGCCAACTCAATAACATCATGACACAACAAACTGACTTTAGCCTGCTTGTCAACATTCAATGACTACGATGTTTGAATTTGCTTTTTGTCAAGGCTTTTATTTCCACCACATTCTTAAAATGTACATAATTCAGCAAAGCTCCTTTGTCTTCACAGTCATGACTGATAATGAATAATAATCTAAAGAAACTGTGATGGATGATGCTGGGGCCACTTGGCATATGAGACTTTCACTAAGCTTTAATATCTTTTTATACTCGTAAGAGTGCCAAGTGTATTTGTTGCTGACAAACTATGACAGACTTTAAATCCCTTGCTGAGGAGGCATTTGCCTGTCAGAAACAGAAATCCAGTATGGATTTGGCTGAATGATCTTGGAAATTAACTTGAGTATAGTGACAAAGAACACTACAGACATAGATTATAAAGATACAAGGAGCACTCGCATGAAGTGCTTTTTTACTTGAAAAAGATGCATAAGCAGTTTTTGTGTTTTTCAGAAACATTACAGAGAAAAGCATAAGCAAGTTGTATCTCTAAGGCACTGACTCGTGGATTTGCCAAGAAGTGAAGAACTAACACTTCAAGGAGAGCTCTGACAAGACAGTAAATGCATTCCTAAAGGGTGTATCACAATGGTTTTTGGTATTTGAATTAGGATTATTATCTCTTAATTATCATTATTCTTACTCTCTCTCCTTTAACTTAGAACTAACAAAAAGACAATAAAATGATTAACATTAAATTGCTCAAAATAGCTAAAAAAAAAAAGAAAAAAAAAGAAAAAGCATGTTCAACAATAACAAAAGTATTCAGCCTTCCTGGCTACCTTGAGCAGTGGTTCTCAAAAGTGGTATACTATTGAGTACTGTGGGAGATACTTTCATAAATGAAATATCAGGAAAAAGAAACACTGAGTAATAAAATAAGTATACATTAATATAATAAAGTATTAAATAAACCACATTTGACTGGTGTTTCTCATGTCACATTGAGAATTATATTTTTTCCTTTAACATGTTTTACCAGATGGTTGGGATGGGACACAGCTTCCCCGCAACCCTTCACTGGATTAAGCGGTTAGGATAATGAATGAATGAATGAATGAATGTTTTGCCCTGCAGAGGGCTACCAAAGTGAAGAAATCTTAATCATGCAAATCTTAATCATTATAGACCAATTTCTGTTATGCTTGCTATTTCAAAAGTCCTTGAAAAACTAGTCTATAAGCGATTGATGGACTGTCTTAATAAAAATAAAATTTTACATCTGCATCAGTATGGATTTAGGAAAAAAAACAATCTACCTATATGGCTTTTCTACAATTACTGAAATCTATAAAATCATCTAAGAGATCTAAGAGAAAACACTGTATGTATATTTTTGGATTTATCCAAAGCATTTGATACAGTTAAGCATAAAATACTTTTAGATAAACTTTCATTTCTTGGCATAAAACTCAGTCCCTGTTGTGGTTTACTACCTATTTAATAGATAGATACCAAACTGCTACTTATGATGAAGTAGAATCTCCTCTTCTTCCTATACAATGTGGTTTACCCCAAGGGTCAATATTGGGACCCTTCTTATTTTTGTTATATATTAATGACATTCTTAAGATTTCCTGCTCTTTGTCTACATCTCTAACTTCAAGAGCATTAAAGCTGGATTTATACTTGCATTGCATCTCTGTAAGGTCAGTTATACACCATTGTATGCCTCACATTGGTCTGTGGAAGCTTAATACACACCTCTGCCAGAGCTGATGTGCACCCCTGCTATCAGTGAAGTTACACAGAAGTGCTCCCTTGAAATTGGTCACTGTGTCATCACATGCTTCTGGATTTCTGGGGTGTTTTTCCTGAGTTTGTGCACTAAACATGGAAGAGAAATTGCAACATAATGCCATAACCCTATGCTAGAGTGTGAGAGCACATTTCATCTGTCACCAGCGCTGGTCCTACTGGCATTATTTTGGCTGTCTTAGTAAAATTAGCATAACTTTTTGTAAGAAAATGTTTTATTCACAAATTTTAAAATTCAGTTTTTATTTAATCTAATAGCAATTCATGCACACGTCTGTCATTGGGCTATTTTTAGTAGTGACCAGTAAAAACAAATTTTTTTTCAAAAATGAACACCGAACATCATGGAATGCTTAGTTGTGTCCTGTTACATTTATTGTATGTTTAAAAATGGGCGCAACACAAAGTAGTTGTGCTTAGGACATCCAAATAATGAGCAGCGACTCTGAATGGTGCAACTAACAGACTAACTTGTATCAACTTATTACACAGTATTGTAAGAAGCTATTTTTTATTACCTTGATTTTAGATGCATTCTGAACATATGGATTGATAGGAAGAAACTTGGAATATGGCTCGAGTTTCCATTGTACTTTTGCTTCAAAATTACTTATCCACAGGACCACATGAGCAAAGATTGTCATATCTTACTCCAACTCTGTGACAAGAGCCTAAGATGACATTCTGGTGTTGTTGTACTAGTTATGATGCCTTTTATGTCAATGAGCAAAGACTAATTTGCTCAGAAATGGAAGACATAGCAGCAATGATGATAGAGTGGGCTTTAGAAAAAAAGAGCTTGGTGGAAGGAAAAGCATAGGAATGATGCAAAAAAAAAAATCTGTGATTTTCAGATTTTAAAAAGAAAACCTAAAACCCTTCAAGAGAAGGATTTTAGCCTTTAGAAAGAGGTTACAAAAATGAAATGAAGAAAGGGGGACATTGACAGAGAGGACTTATGTAAAAACCTTTTATCAACATTATTTATATAATTACATTGTCTGCCAGAAGGCAATGCAAGACAAGTTTATTTGGATAGCACAATTTTGACGGCAGGGTGATTCAAAGTGCTGTACAAGGCGGAGGTGTGAGTTATAAATTCTGCTTCTCTAGGAAAATACACTTTTATTTTTAATCTGCACTTTTGTAAAACCATAATGTGCAACACTTAAGTTTACATTGTAAGGAAAAGCTGACCCACCAATGTGAAATTTTCACTGAAAGCAGACCTTTGTTAGATTATTTCATTTGTAATTTCTTAAGTTTTAAAAATAAAATGACTCTGTCCTCAGTAAAAACATAGAACTAAAAGGTTGGGTGATTGTGTGCAATGCTGAAAAATAATATTGTGCCAATGGTTTTATTGGTTGATTAAAGTTCTGTCAGGACAACTTTAGTCAAATAATTTATATTAGTCAATGTGCTAGGGTTAGGGTTAGCTCTATTTTGGGTCCTACTGGCTGCCTGTTTATGAGCATACATATTTTTCCTGAGGCAGGATGGAGCACTAACAAAGAGCACGGGTGGAAAGAACAGAACAAGTATCAATGACAAAAGGCAGTACTAAAAGAGGGAGCTGGAGACGGGATGCAGAGGAGGCGGCAAAAGCAGGTATGATAAAGCAGCTTAAAAAAAAAAAACTGCCAGCAGGATATTTGGAAGGAAACCATGAAGAATGATTCCAATAACAGCTGTGGGCTGTTGTTGAAATCAGCTTTAAACTGAAATTTCAGATGTACTTAACGTCTTCCTTTTACTAAATATAATTTTGCGCTATGTCTGTTGCCAAGTAAAGGCGTACGCTCTATGGAATATTTTTAGAAAAAAGAAATCTCTAAAAAACAAATAAGTAACTAAATAAAAGATAAAGGCTTTTGACTCATTAACTAGAGGCTTTGAAATTAATCAATCTTTATTAATCAAATAACAATAGTTGTCTCCAAAAGCATTTTTAAATTGCACAGAGTCCTGCATTGACAAACGTTCCACGTTTGGACTGGAAAAAAAGAGATTAAATGCTCAAAAAACATGCTCAACCATAACACTAACTGTTAATATTCACCTGTGGATTTTGTGTACTGATGTTTTCATGTTAATAGGCAACAGGCAGGAGAAAATCCTTCCTAGTTGGTTGATACAACTTTGAAGAAATTGCAATTAAAAACTGACAAAACATCCACAGCGAAAACATGCCCGTCTTCTGGGGGTGGGAAAAAGAATTGATTCACATAAAAATTGTGATTTTTTTTTTCCCTACAACCGAGGAATCGCAATTTAAATTATATTGACGCCCAAATAAATCATTAAAAATTGTATAGAGAGAAAAGCATATTGTCCCAGTCTTACTCTTAAAGATCATTTTGAATCATCAAATAGAGATTTAGGATTTAGGATCTTTGGTCTTTACAAAATAACAGACTTATATTAAAGGTAATTCTTAATTTGATAACAGCATTTGTACATTTTCTCAGATGTAGGTCACTTTGGATAAAGTGTCTGCTTTTGTGTCTGTAGAATAGAATAGAATAGAATAGAATAGAATATGGCGTATTCATTCCCTTCTTTTTCCATTTAAGTAAAGGTTTCTTGTTTGTACTTCGCAAACATAAATTCCCTCTAGCAGGCATGTTTGTTGTTGTAAATTATAGGATGAAAGTAGTGGTCTTTTCAACAGTAATTTGCTTTAAGTAGATGGCACGATGCGCGGCATAATGCAGAGAATATTAATAGGAAAGGGTCATATTTTAGGCGCCGCCTTTGAATTTGACTTTTATCAGCTAATGTTCTGAATTTTCCCCGGCACCAAAATCTCTGGGCAACATGCCCATATGAGACACACACAAAAGAATCACTGTGTCAATGATAAGCTCCAGATAAATTAAAAAAGCATGCAACTATTGGCTTAACATTCAGAACCATCTGTGGGGTTTTTTTTTAATGATAAATTAGGATTTAATTAAGTTTCAATGACCTCTTAAAAGTAGATAACCCAATAAAAACACAAGGAGCTTCAACTAAATGTGCTAATTAGTCAAGTACAAAAACAGTGTGTCCCTCTTGAGTACTGAACAAAAAAAACTGAGGACATTAGATTTTAAATTTTACATTTTGCACAGATCCAACTTATTTTTCATGAACTAATAAAGTGCTAAGTCTATAATCATATGAATGAATGAATGAATGAATGAATGAATGAATCTGAAGGTAGAATAGGGATGAAAAGCTCAGGGAGACAGTCAGATGGCATCTAGGGTGTGCCTTCAGAACAAATAAATTTATAATGAAATCTTAAATTCAGTATATTAAGTTACCAATGTTTTTTTTGTAGAATATTGAGTATTAAAATAAAGAACTACCAGAAATGTGGCAAAAGCCAAGTAAAACAGACCCCCGATCCTGATCCTGATCACAGGAGGACAGAAAAAGGCTTAACCTAAATCCGGTTTGCTCTGGCAGAACCAGATTATCAGAATGATTGCTGTAACTTCGATTGGACGGTGCATATCATGCAAACATTGATTCCCAGTGCTTCCTTCCTTTGCTTTCCTCCAGGAAAACACAGTAAAGAAAAACAAGACTAGAAATATGAACATGAAAATAATGCAGCATTTTTTGTTTCAGCTGTAATCATGCAACTCTACACTGTGTTGGGTATTAGGTAATGAGCCATAATTACAACAGGTCAGCAAGAAATTTTAGTAAGTAAATTGTGCTGATATGATGCAGCACTAAATGTAGCAATTACAGTAAGTCATTCTATGTGAAGGCCAAATTATGTAGATTTGGCAAGAACCTCAGACATCATATTACCCTTTTAGCAACTGTAGACAGAATTAAAGCAGTTGAAATTTAGCAGCACATATATCATGAAATTAAAGATTGGGCAGTAGGGACACAACACTGCGCTGAACAGAGAAGCACCAGTATTAAAGCACAGCAAAACATCCATAAGCAGTAATTAAACTAAAGAGTTGGGACTTATCACTTTTTTCAACCTCTAAGCACTGTGATCTCCTGCAGTGTTCAGCTTTTGGCACTTTAATAACAGCAACTACATGATTACAACTAAGATACAAAACAACTCAATGCCTAAAACGGAGCAGAAATTCCCATGTAAACCTCAATTTCAGTCACGTGCAGCTCATTTAACAAAGCCTAATACTTAACATTATTGAAATAACAAACAAAAAAAGGAAAACAGTCACACCAGGACCACAAATCACATTTGATACCAGATAGCAAAGCAAACAACTTTGGGAAACTAATTTCTGAACTTGCACGTGTACCATAACAAAATTAAATGTTCAGTAAAGCAACGATGCCACATGTTATCATGGCAATGGATAAAAATAATGAGAAAAAAAAAAATTATTCATGTTAGGAGTGTGAATAGACCCAGTGCAACCATGACATTTGTCTTAAAAAAAAGCATAAAAAGAATTCAGTAACTTAATGCTTGCACAGTGTACTAATTCATCATCTGCTCGACTTTAACTTTACTTAAAATGGATGGTAAAGCTAATTTATGATAAGACTATTCAGCTTGGCAGGGAAAAATGAAGGTGGCAGGAACTGAAGATAAAAATACAGATAGAAAAAGATAAGATACAAGTAATGTGTGGGCCTGATAGCTGTAAAGTTACTGCCTGGCTGTATAACATTTCTGATTTCTATATTAACTTGTACATTGAATCAAACTGTGAAGAAGTTCCGCTTAACATTTAAAATCTTGCTTAAAAGCAATATATCAACATGATGCTTTAAAATGTCCAGTGGTTAAATTAAGACACATAGTATCTCACAGGGCAAATGTGGTCCTTTTTGCAGTGTGTGGTGTTGTGATTCATGCTTTGATTCATGCTCTATAAGTGAGGAAACAAATGTATTTAACAGCTGGTTGAGGCAAGAAGAGTCGTATCCTGAAAGCCAGAAAACAGGTGAGGCACTTACCATGTTAGTATACTATATAAAGCTGCTCATAGTATATGGCGGTATGGATTGATTGGTCACTTTGAATTCTGTGTTTTCAATCACAGAGCTGGTTCACTTTTTACTATGTTGTGTCACCGGGGCAACTTCACTGGAGAGCCAGAAACCTGCCCTGAACATTTGAGTCAACACTTAAAGACATTTCTTTTGATATATTATCTGATACCAGCACTGCCCTTTTAAAATGAATATGTCAGTGTTGCATTTATTTACAGGTGCTTAACATAGTGGAAAAGAAAACAACCAACACAATGGTAAAGATATTTAACTCAATCACAGGCACTCCTGGTGTATTTTATTCTATGCTTCATCTCAACTATTATTACTGAGATAATCTCAGTGTTTTGAAGGTTTCCAGAAGCTCATTAAAAACAATAAATTTAAAAACCTTTAATATTTGCTGGAGCATTGATAAATTCACATTTCACATCTGACAATGTTGTGCATTTGCATTTAACACCCACTGGGAAAACACAACAGGTACTAAGCAAGGTTTTGTTCTATTAAAGCCTGCAGACAAAAAGTAAGAGAGCGACTTGCCATAGCCTCAACTAAGATGTGGATGTGAAAGCCTGCGATAAATAAAACAGATGAGATTTTGCAGTTTCTATGACAGAGAAATGAAGAGAGCTAGCACATGTGCAGACACACACACTTTTTCTGTCTTCTCTTCACAAATGAAACATCCAAACAGACAAAATCTGCCAGACAACAAAGGAAAAAGATGGCCTTCATAATCAACGGATGCTATTAAATGTGTTTGGCAGCAGCTGAAAATGACCCTGCATGAATGCTTTCAGAGAAAAGGTCTTGTTCATGTGAGGATAAAATGTGGAAGAGGAGAGAGGAAGAATAAGTCCAAGACCCTGGACTCAGGATTGTACTTAATATAAAACTGTTGTACACAGTATTGTACACTGCTCTGTTTAATGCAAATATAAGTATGTAATAATAATAATAACAAATAATTCTACTTTTCAACTATAGTTGGTGATGATGGGAACTCTACTCAGTCAAGGACTGGAGAAATACTTTTGAAATGTCATAAATTTCCAACGTGAGTGCAATAAATAATTAGCAATTAGCAAAGATCTAAAGAATCAGAAAAATTATTGAATGTGATTCTGAATATAAAGTTAATAAAGAAATTTTACATTAAATTCGATAAGATAGTAGCAGAGTGGAAGGATGGGAACAGCCGGCATGGAATGACCCACTTGTCATCTTACTTCGGAAATAAGTTCAAATGACTTGCAGAAATACACAGACTTTCTAACACTTGTAAAATTACAATTTATAGGTAAGGTAAAACAACTGAGACCATCTTCGGTATTGTATAAATGAATTAGCTTGATATAGTACATTGCCATTTAGAGATGTAAGGTTATGATAAAAGAAAATATCAAACTGATATAAAGTTAGATCAGGCAGGATGAGAAAATTCCTCAACCGTATAAATGTTTATAAGTTTTACTGCTGTCTCCATGCCAGGGGAATAACTTTATACAATATGTGCAAGATACAGTCCCCCAAAAATTAGAATATTACAGGAACATTTATCTCAAGATAAATCTCAAGTTTTAATGACAAAAAGTATGTGGTTTGAGTCAGTAGACGTTGACATGTTCCACCAAGGCGGAGATTATATCTGGCTTCGGTTACTTTGGTGGGATGACAGGGATAATTTTCCCAATACAGCTTCTGACTCAACAGACAATAGCCAGGTCATTGGCCAAAAGTCACTGCAAGAAGAAATCATGGTAGATGCTACATACAACATACATACATATATTGTTAATAACTTTAACACTATTAAAGCATCTTGGTATCTAAAGGTATCTTTCCATGGTCAAGGAATCTAAATAACATATGGCATCTATCCTGATGATGGAAATAGATAGTGACATTAGCTAATGTAAGAATGTTGCCATGAGTTTTTTTTTTTTTTTTTTTTAGGGTTTCCAGTTACAACTGTTTGTAGCTGGCTCTTAGATATGCAGTCAATTGGCAATAATAATTCAGCACAGAAGGTCAATTTACTACTTTTGCTCCAAATAAAACAAGAACACCTTCAAAATACCTGCCTGAGGTAGAGGCATTTTATCTTGATATTAGCATGAAAATATTTCAAGTGTCAAGATAATGTGCAAGAAGGTTGGGATTTAATGCACATTTAGATATTTTAAACATGTCATTACTTAACAAACCAAATTTGTACAGATACCCAACTAACACTGTCAAATCTCAAATTTGTTCTGTATTAAGCCTCAATATGGCAAAGAAAACCCTGCTGCGAGGTCATCTCTCTTACAAGCTGCCACCATTCTGCAATTACCAATGTGGTGTTACTTATATACTGGATGATCAGGATCTGTAAAGGATGTTAAAAATATGCTTAAAATTAATTTTGCAGAGGAAGCCAAAACCAATCATTAACAGAACACTAAAATAAAACTCTGCCTTCACTAGTAGAGCCAAAATGACTGTGCTTGGACACAAAATTGTTACACCACATAAATGCTGTTTCAATTAAAAGAAAGACTTGATATACAGTAAGCATTACACCCCTTTTTTCCATTCAGAGGGTTGCTGGAACGAATTCTGACTAATCCCCAGTGACCACACAGAGTCCAAATCACAAAAAGTCACAACGAGACGGTGAGTGGGGGGTATTTTCAAAGTTATACTTCATTTATTTCACTGCAAACATTATTAACTAAATATATTTTATTTGTTTATATGTAGCCATTTTTCCCATTTCCCATTTCAAACACATCTAAACAATAGGTGGAATGAGAGCAACGTTCCCCCAAGACTGCTAGAAATTTCCTATTTCTCTGTGATGTATAATAAGAACCTGAAAGAATTTCATAGCATAAAGGGAAAGACTACAAGCTTAAACCCTTAAATCCATGATCTCCAATCATATAACCTCACGAGTAAAGGCTAAAGGATATCTTTTAAACCATGAAACCTCATGAGTAAAGGATAACTGTGGGAAATCTCTGTCAAGCACTACCATAAAACAGTTACATCTTGTACTTGATGCAATAAAATACCAAGAACCAAGAATTTTGACACAAAATGGACCTTATACATAAATACATATATATAAAAGAAGATAGCAGTGAAGCTAATTCAAATTGTTTTGATAATTAAACCAGTAGAGGATTTAGTGGGTTATCAGCTTCTGTCTGATGGTTGCTAGGCTCTCCATCGAATTTCCAAGCCGAACCATACTAATGCCTTATCAAGGCAGAAGGTCATCACCATGAGAGATGCTAGTTGTCAACTTCTCTAACTTCAACATCAATATCTCCTTGCCGATAGACAGCCAAGCAATTACTTAAAATTACCAAATCCCAATTATATGAAAAACCAATCCCAAGACAATGAGTATGTCTAACACATGAATTAAAACCCAGGCAAATGAGTAGTTTTTTTCTCTTTTGCCACCGCACTGTTCAGGTGTGTGTTTATCATCAACTGGATCAAGAGTTGGTTTTGGTGGACATATACACTGAGTTCCTGATAGTGGAGCAACACCAAATATATGAAGTCTTGGGGTTTCTGTTTTAACTTTGGTGTTAAAACCTTACGTGTTTTTCACCAGAATCTGTATGAACAGCAGAAGAAGGCTACAATGTAATCTGACATTTGAACTACAATGCGTTCTACATCACTTCCTCTCTTTGGTCCACAGCATGGTCTGTTTGCTGTTGCACTGTCAGCAGACCTGACCAGAGTTCACTTGCAAGGCCAACCTAGATCCTTGGTTTTCACACTGACCAGCGTTCGCTTCTTTGGTCCACACCGGAGTCCAAATGCACATTCATACTGCTCCAAACAGACCGGACTATCCATGGAAGCAGACCAGAGTTCATTGGAGTTCATTTGAAGTGCATCAAACAGTGGATATGTGTATAAGTCTCCTGCCACATGTACGTAGCAACTGCCAGATGAGCAGTAGTTTTCATTTTGGCTCATTTACAGTGCCAGTGTCAATTTCTCTGGGCTTGGAGTCATCTGATGAAAAATTATACTTTGAAAATGTAGATATATTTTTGAGACGTGTGTTCTGGACCAAGAACACTGAACGTAAACATAAACACAACACTTTTGTGTTTGCTCCCATTTCTCGTGAGCTAAATCATTTTTGGTTGCATAAATCTGCATTTTCATGTAGACAACAGGCCAAATCTCAGAAAAATGTCTTAATTTTTATGAGATACCCTGCTAAGTGTGGACACACAAATTTGTGAACAATATTTGAATGAAATGTTCTTTTGTGTTTGTAGACAAAGTTTTAGATCTTTGAGTGCAGTTCATGAGAAATGGAAACAAACACAAAAGTGTTGTATTCATATTTTTGTTCAGCGTATGAAGAGGACTGTTCAGGCTGTTGTCAACAAGTCCAAAAGCCAGAGTCTATGACAATATGGGGTTGTATCAACGCCCTTGGCAAAACTAATTTACACCCCTTTGATACTATTAATGCAAAAAAGTGCACTGCAAAGTTAGAGAAACCTGCTTCCCTTAAGGCAATGCCTTTTCCAGGGACATTCAAGTATTTTTTTAAATGCAAAAATCTTGCAAGCATAACAAAGAACTGGCAGAGAAAAAGAGAGTGGGAACTGACCTGCCTGCCTGCAGTTCAAACCTGTATCTTTTTACAATATGAATTTGATAACCTTGCACTGTTGCACATGTTTGAGATGAATGGGGAAAAAATAACTCAAATTATTCATCATATGGTGTTGTGAAAAAAGCAGTATTACTATAATGTAAAACCTTTTTTAGAATATGTTGCCAGTCTTAACATACAGTTGCATTCAAAATTATACCCCCACTGCAAATTAGGTTTATTGGTAAAAAGTACAAACTAGCAGCCATTTGCAATCCACAAATTGAACAAGACCATTAAAATAGCTTAACACAACAATATAAAATTAGTATAAGTAGTTTCAACTAATTCAACAGAAAATACAACTGACCACCGTATTTTCAAAATCATTCAATCCCCGAATAGAAATTACCGTGAGAGCAAATGATAATCACTTGAGGTCTAAGGCACACCTAACAAATTTAGACTTTCGTCAGTTGCATCGGGTGTGCTTGAGATGGAACACCACAGATAGGTAGATTGTTAACTGTGATGTTGGATTGCTTATTATAGATGTCTTAAGTCAAGAGAAAATCTCAAAAATGTTCAGAAACATTTAAAATGATACCAAAAGATAGCTAAGGCAGTGAATGTTCAGAAAAAGGCAGTCGGAAGCATAGTTTGCAAGTTTCAAGTTCAAGGAACAGTGGTTGCACTAACCTGGACATGGCAGAAGGTGGAAGCTATGCCAATGGCTGCAACCAGATTCCTGAGGAGGCAGGTGGCACTGAGGTTTCAGTTTCCTCAGTAAGACACATACGCTGGAGGGTTCCATGCCCTAACTCCAAGACTTACACCACGGCTGACCCAAAAGCACAAGATAAGTTGTCTTCGATTTGCCCGGGACTGCATAAATAAGCCAATGAGGTTTTGGGTTGTTGTTCTATGGAGTGATGAAACAAAACTAACCAATCAGGCAAATCGGGTATGTCCAGAGGAGGAAAAATGAAGCATATGCTTAAAAGAACACCTTGACTACAGTGAAGAATAGCAGTGGATCAGTGATGCTCTGGGCTCTTTGCTTCCTCTGGCACTGGAAACCTACAGTGTGTGGAAGACAAAATGGATTCAATCAAATATAAAGAAATCCCGATTAAAATTGTGTTGTCATCTATGAAAAAGCTGAAGCTTGATCGTCATTAGACCTTCCAACAGGACAATGATACCAAGCATACCGCAAAGTCCACCAAAACTTGGTTTCAAAAGAAGTTCTAGAAAATATTAAAGTGGCCAGAACAGTCACCTGACTGGAACCCCATTAAATAACTTGAGTTTAAATATCTTTGGGAAAGGCCGTTGCACCATACAATTTCAAGAACATAACATAACTTTAGACCTTTGTCCATGAGGAATGGGCTAAGATTCCACAGAAATGCTGCCAGAAGCTGGTGTCTGGCTATGCATCATGTTTCCAGCAGGTCATAAAAGCAAAAGACTGCTCTAATAAATACTAAAATTACTTGTCATAAAGAAGTTAAATAATTTTGAGACTGTTATGGTCACTGAAAGTGGCATTTTCTGTTTAATGTGGAGAAACCACATGATAACAATTGTGTTGAACTATTTAATAGTGATGTGAATCTAACAACTCAAAATTCAACTTGATTCCAATTTTTGAGGTGACGATTTGATTCTCAATTCAAAGGTTTTTGATTCATAATCATTACGCTTAAGTAACAAAAGGTGCTAATTTCCCAAGTAACTTCATTCTTCTATAAGCTAGAAAGAACTGAGAAATTATTAGGGCCAATTTGATTTAAATTGCGACATGTACAAAACGTGTTTTGCTTTTTTCTTCATTTCAATGAGGAAAAATGATCATTTTGATTGCAACTGTATATCCATTTTACTATTCAAGAAATTAAATAAATATGGTATGGCAAAACATGAATTATCTTGACTTCATACTATCTACAAGATGATAAAGATTACATATAGGGTTGCAGAAGGTGTAAACCCCATAAAATCCTTTATGAAGAGAGATCCCAACTAGAGAGTGTGGCTGAAATTATTTTACCAAGACTTTCCATGAGAAGATCACACTCAAGTTTATTAAACATGTGCAACATAAGGAGAGCAGCCACACACAGTTACAGGACATCAATATGAGAATTAGCCTAACTGCAGACATGGCTACTTTTATCCTTGAGAGTTTCACAAAGACAAGTGGTTCAGATAAGAGGAGGAAGCAGTCATACTGGTGATGACTAAGGGAAACAAGGTAGTTTAAAAGGTGCTTTTGTAGATACAAGAGAATTTTGTATACAGACTGGAATGATGTTATTTCTCTAATATTAACTACACATTATTTACAAGCTGCTCAGTATGCAAGCCGTTGAACTTATACTGTCCTGATTCAAATTTCCATCACAAAAGCATCTTTGAATCTTTCCTGCACATTTCTCACAGCACAACTGTGCCATCCAGAGGAGACTAAATGAATGTGCCAAACTGAAAAACAAAATTGAACAAAAACAGATGTATTTGCATGTGAGGTGAATGCTTACAAAAGACACTTAAAAAAAAAACACTTATTATTGCAAGCATTTTAATAAGCATAGCTTAAATAAACATTTATATCTCTCTAAACAAAGAGATAGCATCAGAGTAACTCCAGACATCTTTGAAGTTACTCCTCTATTCCTCCTTCAATACAGGATAAACCCATATATACGCTCAAGTCAACATATGAGTCAACACATTTATCTCAAGGGAAATAAAGTAGGGTATATAGCCTATACATGTAAACCTATGATTTGCTTGGAAGGTTAAAGTGGGTTATAGTGAACTTTGGTATTTCAGCCTTTATTTTTATTTAGATTTTAGAAGCAGTGCAAGTGTGTCATCTAGTGGTAATCAATTTTACGTGCAATAGTGTGTCCTCTAAATGAGATAGCTGCTCTTGAGAGCAAAGACTGTTTCAAAACCAAAACACAGCGTTGCTACTTAAACAAATAAATAACTGAATAAAAAATGAATAAATAAATAAATAAATATTTACCCCTGACGTCAGTATCGATAAACAGCCCAGGTGTTCTGAATTAGACACTAATCAAGACAAGCTTTATAAACAGCTGCGCACTAACAAAAACTCTGCTCTAAATCCTCCTAAACTATTTCATACAGCTTTTAGAGGCTTAAAAAAATGACAAACGATTTAACAAAAAAGAAAGGGAAGAGTGCCAGCGAGAAAAAGACTAAAAGAAAAGCTAAAAGAAAAGAGACTTATGCGATGTACATATATAAAGTTTTGAAACAGGTAGGCCAAAAAAAAAAAAAAAAAAAAAAAAAGTCGCAAAACTTCCCTTTTTCCTCCAGTTTTAACACTCTCTTACCTGTCTTCAGGTCCATCCGGATACTGGGATTTCCAGCAGAGCTATGAGTATCATGAACTCCTTTGTGAACGACCTGTTTGAGAGGATTGCCACAGAGGCGTCCCGGCTGGCCCAGTACAACAAGCGCTCCACCATCACCAGCAGGGAGGTGCAAACCGCGGTCAGGCTGCTGCTGCCCGGGGAACTGGCGAAACACGCCGTGTCCGAGGGCACCAAGGCCGTCACCAAGTACACCAGCTCCAAGTGAAAAATGAGGTTTACAAGGATTCCTGCCTGGTGTAAGGCGTTTCCATGTGAACCACTTCAATAAAAACTCAAAACTGTTTTCTCCATGTCGTTTCTTTTACACCATGTTCTCCACTAGATGGAGTGATTGTCTATCTGATCAATGCTCCTGCTTTTAAAATGCTATTGGCTCGATTTTGCAATGTTAAAATTATATTAAGCGGGGTTGTACATGCACCCTTTTGTGCACAAACATAAAATTAACCAAAATCGTCTAGACTTTATCAAGAATGACTACTATTTCAGTTCTACAGTGCAGCTGTAGCTAACCCAATGAATCCAATATTGAACCATGAAGAAATGCTTTTCCTTTTTTTCCCCTCTCGTAAATTGTTTTGAATTCAAATATGAGCACTCATAGCTACACAATCAAATCAAACTAAAATCAAATACAGCACCTGTGCTTGAAGAGCTGAGCACACAGCAGCACAAACAGGTGGCTGCCTTGTCAGACACTTAAATTCAGTTTTCAGGGAATCTACATGCAGACAGGTGTGCAGGAATAAATGGCTAGGCACAGACTAAACATGATGGGGGATTTTCTATTTATCATATGCCTTTTATCAGGCGTTTAAGTGGTGGTACAGTATCTATATTAAGTCAGTTCTTTTTTGTGTATATATTGTATATCATCCGACCTAAAAAGGGGGAAAAAAAGTGTATAAATGCTGTAGAGGACAAGCATATATTGTCAGGTGATTGGAGATATTGCCAAACGGGTATTATGTGAGCTTTTCTTGGCTAATTAAAAGGAGACAATATCAGCAAGCTATTCCATTAAGTTTGTCATTATGGGAAATTATAAAGATCCTTGTCTCTTTAAGCAGTACAGTGGGGTTTTTTTTTATTATCCACAATAACCAAATGACAGATAAGAGGCGTGTTTAATGTTCCAGTTTTTCAATTCGAGGAAATCTTTTCAGTTACCTTGGGTTGTTTTCACTAATGTCTGTGATTACAAGCAAGGTACCCAGCCATAGAAAGTTAAACTAAAGATATACCAGTGTTCTTCTTTTTGGTATCCTTCATCCCTGATGAGGTTCATGTAGACAATGGCAAAGGTCATCATTAAGCTGTCCTTAAAAATGAAATATATGTATGACCTAATAGAGGGAATAATTCAACACTGTATCCTTGTTATGCATTCTAATCAGGATTTTAAAAGGCGACACTGGATAGTACTTGATTACAGCATAATGGCTGTAGCCTTTGCACCAGCTCAATCTGCATAAAATGGAGGAACTATTAAAGGTCTCTCTAATTAGGATGTTGTTTACATCAGACTTTACATACACCTATTAGGCAGCTTTTATCAACATCCCTAAAAGCCAGGATCACTGTAATAATATACTTGGGTGTGACTCCCATTGCTGACTGTTTTTGTTGAGATATCTATTTTAGATGTTTCCCAGCTTTCTTGGTAATGATATGAAATCTACAGAAGTTATTATGAGGGTGATACAATCTTTGATGGCAGTTACTTTGCTCATGATTATCATGGTCATTTAGGTTTTGTATCTTGCACCCTTCCCCATATCCCCTCTCATGCCAGCGCCTAGTGGTAGTCATCGCTGTCTGCTTTAGGCAGACTGCTATGAACACATTATGGATGGGTGCATTAGTGAGTGATGCAGAGGCTGGGATGCCTTGCCTTGTTTTCATGTGAGAGTGCATCATTAGAAAATGTTCCACTTGGCAGGGAAGCGCGTATTAACTGCAACTGCAATGAAATGAGGTTGTGATAGATGGTTAAAGTTATGAAGGACTATTAGGTTGAAATATGAACCTCTCAATTGTCATGATGAAACAGAGGGCTATTTGCGTGGTGATCAGTGCATTGAGAGACAATTGGAATCTGCAAAGACCGATACAATACGTGATAGGTAGAGGGCTCAGTGCTGAAAGAGTACAGAAAAAGTAATCATGCCTCCACTGAATAGTTTGGAGTTACTGTTCAATTCGAGACTCTATAAATTAATTTAAGGTCTTTGCTAACATCTCAAGCATTGCGATGCGATCTGAGAAATATCTGCTTACGGGGCACTTGTCTAAGCCCTGTTGTGGACTCTTAAGAGCCAAATACGTAAACCAGCATTTATTGTTTCTCAGAGACATTTGAATGGCATTTAACTCTAAAAACCAGACTGAATGTGTCAATGTGTCTGTAAAAAATAAAGATAAACATAGATGTTAATCAGACCAGCAGAAGAATCATATAAAGTTGGCCACAGGCTTTCTATAATGTTAGCAGTCAATTAAGCATCCTCATTATGTCCTACCATGTTTCCATGGTGACTTACAAGTTCTTCCACCACCAGAATGCAAACTTCAGACCCTCTGCTATTTAGCTCGCTATATGTGAGCCCAAATGTGGTAATTAAATCTTAATTGCTCTCATTCCAGCACAGAGTTGCCCAAATATTAGAGATGATGTCAAGACTTTTGACAATTAATTAACTCAGAAACACCTGATGGAAAACTAAGTGCTCTGCTACATTTAAAAGGTTCTCTCTAAACTTAGATTATATTTAGTTTCTGTAACTCTCTTAAACTAACAGTAGATCCAATTGCAAACCCATTAGCATTTAATATTACTGTAATTACTGTGTACATTTCATTATGTTCTCAGTATATTAAATGGCTGCTTGGTGTGGTGGGAGGGCTATAGTTTAATCCCTTTCTGTGTTACTCAGTGCCACGGTACTCAAAATAGCATTAAGAGCCTAATAATCAGAGGGAACTAATTGCCTATGATTGCATAAATGAAGTGCCTCACTCTCATCAGGGCTTCTGCTGATGTCCAGCCTCTTTCCTCCCTGGGAAAGAAAAGTGGTTGACCACGATGGAGAAAGCCTCAAAAAGACAGCTACTGGTGGCTAATGTGTGGAAACCAAAGATCTAATATGTCAACAGGGGGGCTGTAAGGGGCAGGGGGTACTGCTACTGCTGATATATTTTTTTTGTTGTTGTTGTTGTCATCAGAGTTGCCTCCGCTTCACAGAAGGACAAAAAAAAAAAAAGAGAGACATGAGTGCCCACCATTTGAGAAATGAATTTATCGAAGTGGCTGTCTTTTTCCCCATTAGTAAGTGTTTAGTTCAGCATTTTAAATAATTGCATTACCAGGAATGATATTTAAAATACATTTGGGAGTCAATGAGGCGGGAAAGTGCCTACATGTTCTGCTGATGACACCCGGGCCATTTGGAAGACATCAAAGTAGAGAGGAGGTAGCCCAGATGCATATTATAAACTCATTATGTATGTCATTTAAAGGGATGTACTCCAGCCGCAAAAACAATATTCCTAGTCTCTTTTTGGTAATGTGTGTTTTCAAAGTTGAAACTCTTACTCGCTTTCTGTTTAATGTGGCATCTATTACCACACTGTAACATAAAATGAATGGACTTGATTTCCATACCAGAGCAATCGTTAAGGTAAGGAGGACATGCAACCATGCTTCAGTGTTTTCAAAAGCAAAATAATGGTAAAAACCTCTGTGCCAGTATCATGTATGTCTCTACCTGTAGCTCGAATCTTGTCTTCTGTAGAACTTGAAGCCATCTTGATGGACTTCCCTTACAGAACGCAGGATAAAGTCACCTTCCACATCTGTTTGTTTTATTTAACACATTGTGTATCATATACAACATAATAAACAAGCCTTCTAAAAACTCAAAGGTCATCTTTCTCAGTCATGATAACCTTTGCTGAGTGTTTGTGAACTGCTTTCCTACCACTAGAAAATGGCTGCTCATCAGTCAAAAGAGATGTTTATCAGATGCCTAGCGAGTAGGCTTAAAAGGCTTAATTATGCGCCGTCCCTCTGCCATCAGAACGCCACACGTGGGGCAGAGTGACACAGCGGTTGCCAGTCATTCAGCCTAATGTTCTAATGCAGGGAGCCATGTGGATACAGAAAATCCATTAGAGCGCCTAGGAAAAAATACCGAGCAAAAAAAGACATTTTGAAAGCTACTTACAGGGGCATACAAATATGTAGTTCTTATTTGCATTTCCTCTGACAGAAAAATCAAGAAAATTTGAGCCTATAAGTTCCTTAAATGTTTAAGCAAGGGTTGTTTACAGCCACCCCTCATTTCTTTATATTAAAAAAAAAACAAAAAAAAAACAGCAAATGGTTGCATTACTTTGTATATTTGCTTTAGAAAAAAAATCTGGAAAAAAATACTGTGCAATTCTAATAAATATTAACATCAATGTTTGGTTCAACCAGCTTTATTCTCTTTTTTATGCCAATTTTGGCATTATTACATTAATAATTCATAAACACAGCCTGAGTTAAGTTTACAAGCTTTATTGTAATTTCCTTTCTTTTCTTGATTCTTTTAGGATACAACTTTTTTTTTCATTGTCCATACCCTTTCTTATAAATTACATCTAAAAAGCCATATCTGATGAGGCTTCAGGGAACTGTGGATAGAACAAAGGGAGGAACTCTCTTCTTGTATCAAGTCTTTGGTAGATTTTATCCTCTTTTGTACAGACATGGTATTCAAATTCATGCTATGAAGAGTTCTAACATCTTACCCTTTTTTGGCCTCCAATTTACCACACTACCCCATCCATGCTGAAATAGCACTTTGGAAAGTCTCTTTATGGTGCAATGATGTTATTTTATGTGTGTCAAAATAGTCTTTTTAATTTTTCATGCAACTGAGGAATCAAATGATGAATCTGTAGGTCAGGTTGTTTGTAACAAAGAGCTTACAGACACTGTTCAAAACTCTCTGGCTGTTTGATTTAGACCCAAGGACTGGACCAAAATTGAGTAAATAAAGCAGCCAATGACTACAGAACAACTTTCAAAGACCTTCAGAGAGCCTAAAGTACTTTGTTTAAGGTTATTTTAAAAGATACAAGAAAGTCTAACTGCTTGGAAGCAGTGTAATTTAGAAAATATCTTTTTTACCCCCTAAAAAGCGTATAAAGTTAATTCAATTTATTGGCTCTTCCTGCCTGACAATAAGACTTCATGGCAGGCTTGGGGCAAACAAGAGAGGTGAGACTGGGTGCACCATGCATGTGAGACATAAAAATAGCACAACTTGTCACACTGCAGGGAGGGTCTCATGCCGAATATCAAAACAACTCTATGAAAAGCCTGCAGGCAAAAAGTGGACAGCAGCCAGAGAGGGTCCAACATCATAAACCGACATGAGACAGGTCTTTTAAGACAGCCTATTTCACCTACTCCTACCCATTTTACCAAATCACATTTCTCCTGGAGAGGCAAGAAGCCAGTTAGCATGTCCCGAGGAAGCTTTGTCTTCACATCAACAGCATTGCGTTCTCTTGAACTTGACAAGGAAATGCTGGAGAGGGACAAATACAGGAGGCAGCTTGCCACTCACCACCTCAGTAGCTATTTGATGAAAAAACAGACAATAGAGAGAACACAGCTGAGGTCAAACATTGCTTGCCCAGTAACTGTCTGCCAAGACATGGTTATCCAAAATGCTTTGTATACAGGAGACCTGGAGGCTATGCAGCGTCTTTTTCCGAGAGGATCCACTGCAAACTTTGTCATTGAGCCTCAAGGAGGGGAAATGCGCTGGGTTGCCCGGGGGGAAGGTAAGGAAAAACATCTATCTTTATAGAAAATTCATTTAGCAAGCCACGAAAACAAGCAACCAAAAAACTGAAATCTGAGAAATCAAGTAGAAGTTTCTCACCTTGAGTGTTTAAAGACACTGTAATGCAGTATTTATAGAAACAAACCACGAGGCAGTATTTATAGAAACCGCTTAAAGTCCAGCGACAGTCATGCCCAGTTTTTTTGCCCTTTCAGATTAAACATCATTCAAAAAGTCCTTTTCAAGGTCAGTTTTAACCTACAACAGCTTCACTCTAAATAGATGTTGAGGACTATAAATTAAAATGTTGGAGGACTGTGTCATACAAAGTGTGTTTGCAACAGTGAATGACACTGACACCGAGATTTTTATATTGCATTTCACTTCTTTTATTGCAAATGTACCACAGGCTTCAGTGGAGTAGCTGAAAAAACAGACTACAGAAAATGCACAGTCATTGGCTTCCATGTTACTGCATTGGCAAGGTTCGCCATGGTCAGCTGAAATATCACATAACACCTCCTTGAAATAGCCCCATCTGCACAAACAACTCACACAAGTGGTCCTTTCACTACAAACTAAACAGCTAAAGCTTTAAAAACAATCCTGTTAATTGGAATATGGCTTATGTAGCACCTAAAATAAAGTGGCACAAGCCAAAGAATTATCGTGAAGATGTGATTGCCACAGCTAAAGCAACAGGTTGCGTCCTGCAGTTCTGGAATTCTCTGCTTGTGGGCGATGAGCTGACTATTCTCAGTATTGTGGACGACGATGAATACGGTTACCTTGTTGATGCCATTTATGACACCAGCAATTTAGAGGAGTGGAAGAACTTCAGATTTAACTACAGATGTCTCAGTAGGTTTTAAAGGTCATGTTGTCATTCTGATAGGACATGTTATTAAAGTACATTGTCTTCTGCTTGCTAACAATGCTTCTTACTCTAACTCCAAAGTGACCTCATGGCCGTTATGCGCTTTGCTTGCAGGACTATGGTCTCTGACTTATGAGCAAGAACTGACGACGCCACTTCACATCACAGCTGGTCGAGGATTCACTGACTGCCTGAAACTTTTGTTGCAACGTGGGGCAAACGTAGACCTGGCACCTGGGGGCATCACTGCTCTGCATCAGTCCTGTGAAAACTGCCAGGCAGAGTGCACCAAGTTGCTTTTGATCCATGGTGCCAATGCCAACGCGGTCTCAGAAGACGGCCTCATGCCTTTGCATGTGTGCACAAGCCCTGAATCGCTTGAGTGAGTATGAGAAACTAAAAGGCACTGCAGTTCTTCATAAACTGGCTGGCAAAATAAAAAAAAGTTACCACCTGGATTTAACTGTAGGTATGAGCCTCCCAATGGATTATTGGCGTTTTATTTCCAGCTGGCAGAAAGTTCTTTTTAACCCCGCAACTGATGCAATAAGTAGCTTCGCATCTTAAACAACCATGTTGAAAGGCACTTCCCATGGTTTTGGAAAAGATGTTACTCTGTTTAAGAAAAGTTCAATCACTGGCATGCATCAAGCAAAGAAAACATATAATGAGACTGCAGAAACAGCAAAAAAAAAAAAAAAAAGTTAAGAACTGTCCAACACATTATTAGAAGCTGAAAGGATAGTGGGTAATCATCATCTCCCAGGAAGAAACTTAGTCAGAGAAATATCCTGAATGATCATGATCAGATTCAGGATTTCGTGTAAGGTGACATCAAATCAAAGAAAAACAACAGTAGAGCTCAGGGCTATGCTGAATAAAATACAGTAAGAACATTTCCACAACATGCAATCATAAAGGAACTCAAGGGATTTGGACTGAATGGCTGTGTAACCATGAGAAAACCACTAATCACTGAGGCTAACCTGAGAAAATGACTTTAATTTGCCAGGTAGCACGCAAGATTGTAGCAAGCAAGATTGGACTCTGGAGCAATGGAAGAAGGTTGTGTGGTCTGATGAATCCAGATTAACCCTTTTTTAGATTGATGGTGGGATTATTTGCCCAATGAATGAGCTCAGCTGACTTTGTGAATATACTGAATCACAAGGTTATTCCATCAATTGGTTTTTTTCTGATAGGGGCATATTCCAAGATGACAATGCCAGGATTTGTTGTTCTCAAATTGTGAAAGAGTCCAGAGCTGAATCCCCATTAAGAATCTTTGGGATGTGATGGAAAAGGCTTTAGGCAGTGGTCAGACTCTCCCATCTTCAATACAAGATTTTGTTGAAAATTATTTTCAAAACTGAATGGAAATAAATCTTTTGACAGTAAGTGAACTGTATCACCATTCTGCAAAGTTTACCATTAGTAAACATGACCTATAAAACCAGAATATTAATAATTTGTCTTTTATTTGAGGGTTTAATAGTCTTTACATAGCTGCCAGATGAACAAACTGCATCCAAGTTCAATAAGAAGACGCTAAAATGTTGAATTTCTGGAACTCAGAATATCAAAAGTATTTTAAGTAGTCACATTTGAAACATGGACATGAAAAAAATGGTAGTGGGGGAGGGATACTTGGATTAAAAAAATGTTTTGGATGAATTGATCTAATTGATCTTGAATCCTACAATTGTGTTGGCAGATGTGCTAAACTACTCCTTCAGTATGGTGCGGCCATCAATGGTCGCACTCTGGATGAAGATGACACTCCCTTACATGCTGCAGCCAAAAATGGCCTTCCAGACCACGTTGACCTCTACCTACGTTATGGAGCAGCTGTGGACAAACAAAATGATGAAGGTCTCACACCCCTGAATGCAGCATGTTCACAACCACAGGAAGTTCAGGACCTGGGACGTTACTTCAAGGTGTGCCAGCTGCTGCTGGGGGCAGGAGCCAGTGTTCACTCAGTGGATCAGGACAAACACTCACCTTTGCACATGGCTTGCAAGAATGTAAATCCAGACATAGTGGATCTGCTGCTGGCTAATGGTGCCTGCGTCAACTCCATGGACTATGGTGGTGAAGCTCCAATGCACAATATCCTGAAAGTGGTGTGCTTCAAAGTTTCCCATGATCCTGAGAGGATCGTCCGTGCTCTGCTCAATTATGGTTCAATACGAGTTTGGCCAGGAGCTCTCCCTGTGGTAGGACACTATAGGTTATTTGAGATAAAAAAAAATGTGTGCTTGAGTTTTAAGTAAGGATTAATGATCGTCAGTTTGGTTTGTAGAAATATAAGATACAACCTCGTCAACCAGCCATGAAAGTGGCTCATTTGGCATAATTACCAAGTGCAGCACATGTAACACCATGGCTAGGAGTCTTTAGACACTGCACTGTTCTTGCAGACTTCACAAGTTCACATTCAAATCATTACAATTTTATGACACAACATGAAGTGTTGCACTCTGTGGGAAACAGACTACAACTATCAGCGAACCCACGTGCACTAGACAAAATGCCTGCTTCCTAATTAGGCAAGTGTTAATAGGAGATTAATTAGCGCTAATTGCATAATTTCCAGTTAAACCCCTGGAGGGAAGACCAATCTGTTCATTTCACAAGTGTTTAATTACTTTATTTCTTCAGTTCTATGGAGTCAGAAGCTTGCTTGCATGAACTACAAATGCTATTGTATGACTCTGATTGTTTATATCTGGGCTGGGATGCATCTTTTTAGGTTTTGAAGCACTGCTCACAATCTCCACGCACCATCGAGGTTCTCCTCAATGCCTATAGTGTCCTGAAAGTCACAGACACCTGGATTGAATCTGTGCCTGAAGAGGCTTTAAAGGCAAGCTCTTTAAATTTTTCATTTGGGAAGTTTTCAAAGATGTGTGTTTCTTTCATTTTGAAGAAGTATTTTCTTTCTTAAAGCAGTAAGCTTCATATCTCATATTTTTGTCATTTCCATGTCTTCCCCCCAAAATGACATGATTCGCTCTCATCATGATTAAAAGACTCCAAATGCTCTGATGAAACCTTTGTTTAATACAAAAACCTTTTGGTGACCAATTATCACTGAAAATGTAGCATTTCAGATTGGGGGTCTGTAATTGCATCAGTCATGTTTGATATATATAATTAGCTAACAGTAAATTTATTATAATTTAAGGTATAAACAGTTAATGAAACTGTATTGTGAGAATTATGTTTGATCACGTTTATTTATGTCAATATCTAGGAATACAAAGAGTTCTACGAGTCGATCTTCTCCTTGGCAATGACACCTCGCTGCCTCCAGCACTTGGCTCGCTGCAGACTCAGAAGCTTCCTGGAGGGCCGAGTACACAAAGTGGTCCCAAAACTTGATCTGCCCAACTTCATCAAGAACTACCTGCTCCTGGAATACAGAGGATACGTCCACTGAAAACATGTGTTGTTTGTAATGCAGGCTGCCGCTACATGTTAATTAGTAATCATTCAATCTAATAATGTTCTTTAATACTTGGGTGAGAGAAACAATTCGTTTGACTCTGTTAGTATTAAATCCACACGTTGCTTTAGCATCCTCATTTGTATGATATGACACCACTAGAGGGAGTTATAGACTAGAACTGAAAGTTCATATACAATGTTATATTTTATATAAGATTTATTTTTCTACTTGTGCACTTTAACTTGCACTACTTTGTGCAAGTTAAAAGGCTTGGGCTTTTATTCCCCATAAACTTCAAGTAAATGCCCACATTAAAGGATTACCCTCGAACAACTGCTTAGGTAACTCTACACACATACATGATTAAATTAACTTTAACTAAATATATATATATATATATATATATATATATATATATATATATATATATATATATATATATATATATATATATATATATATATATATATATATATACAAAATTAAAAATAAATAATTAAAAACAAACTTACCATGGCCATGAATACTTTTAATCTGTTATTGTTCTCTTTTTTTTTTTGTTGTTGTTGTTTTCTCAATGTTTTTGTTTGTTTGTTTTTATTTTTTCTCCTCTAGTAATCTGTTAATTAATGTTTTCTGCCTTTACATTTTTGGGAGGGAAAATGTCTAAATGAACTCTGGTTAAAATCATGGACTGCTTTTTTGTTTCAATGATTTATAGGTAAAATTTGTTTTTTTCTGGAAAAAAAAACCCACTCAACTGGAAATCAAATATAAATTCTGTCACAATTTAAAGGTGCGTTTTCATGATTTTCTTTCTTTTCTATTATTTTATTTTATAAAGCATTTATTAATTTATCTTAGCCTATGGAAAGCTTTTCACTTCAAAACATCTTAAAATAAGTGCCGTCTATTTCCGGGAGAAAATGGACTCTTGAGATTAAAAACAAGACTAAACGAATTTGTTGCAAAGAGGATGCAACATAAAACGGGAAAAGAGATGGTGCGGTGCTCGGCAAATGGTTTCAGTGCGGCTCAAAGAGAGGTGCTCCTGAAGTCAGTTGCAATTATAAGAATTAGCCTGGCCTGGGCCTCCGTCGCTAATCAGAGTCGGTGGTGATCATGTTTATGTCCTCGTGCAATCAGACGACCGGTTGGAGAGCTCGGGCACCCAGGACTCAATAGGGCTAATCATCATCACTCCCCATTGCAATTTAAAAGGTGAGATGATCTGCGATTAAAGAAAAGAGAAGAGTGATTTTTATTCTCCACATGCATCTTTGATCAGAGACAAATTACTACTCCCAAATGAGCGCAAAGCCAAACGTATGCATCATTGTTTGAAACAAAAAGAAAAGAAAGAAGAAGGGGAAAAAAAGAACAGTTAAGTTTTATAATTCATTTTCACTTCAGTTTCCTCGAGTTCAAACAAAATGGAAAACCACTCAGGTTTGACTTTGGGCACTTTGTGTCCGTGTCCACACTGCTGTTGACCTCGCATAAGCTTCTTTTATCTGTCTCTGATTTCGCACAGAGTATCTCTCTCTAGGGAACAATTGTTGCAGCAAGTCTTTTTTTTTCCCTGAAGCCTAACGCATTGTTTTTAGCTGTGCTGAATAGGACTGAAAGCGGAGAAACATCTGCCTCTCCTCCCTCCTGACTCTGATGCCCATCGGCCCCGATATTCCAACAAAAGCCGCCGTTGTTTTTCCCTGTCCCTTAAATCCAGAGTAATTACTTATCATCAATCAAAATTAATAATAGCTGATTGGGTTGGTGTGGTCAACGATTATAGAAGGGGAAGGGCTGGAGTAGTCTCTCACACCGTTTTCGCAGTCAATGGTGGACCTGGCAAAAAAAAAAAAAAGAGGAGGGGTTTTTTTTTTGGGGGGGGGGACGTGGGGTGGGGGGATGCAACTCCTCTATTTGGTCTCCACTGGGAAACTACCGCCTCTCAAGACGGCCAAAAAGTCAGAGGCTGAATAAGGAAATGAAGCGTAATTTGAGGAAGATGGATGAGCCCCCAGGGAAACACCCCCTTTTCATTCCTCTTGTATTGCAGATGATAGCCAATGCGCTTCCCCCCCCCCCCCCCCCCCCCCCCCCCCCCCCCCCCGGGTTTCTGCGCGCACACACGGTGCATCGGAGAGGGGCGGAGGGAGGAGTCGCAGAGAGGGGAGAGGTAGATAGATAGAGAGAGCGTGTGTTTATGTCCCAGTGTGTGACAAATAAGAGGGGGAAAAAAGGTAGCGCTTAGGCACACAACAAAGCGCCCGGCCGGCTGACTGACGCGCAGACACCCGGAGAAGCAGTCCTCTCCCAGGGATGACAACACGCCAGAGGACCCACTTTCAATCTACTCTGTATTTAAACTGAAAGTTTTGGCGCGTCGCAGAGGAGAGGACGTCTGCTGTCAACTTCCCACCAAATAAAAGTGTTTGCCTGCAAAAATGCAGAGACCGGGCGGTCAAGGGACGGCGTTTTCTATCGACTCCCTCATAGGAACCCCTCAACCCAGGCCTGGACACCTGCTCTACACGGGTTATCCCATGTTCATGCCGTACAGACCTCTGGTTATCCCACAGGCTTTATCCCACTCGCCTTTATCGTCTGGTATTCCTCCACTAGCGCCGCTGGCTTCTTTTGCAGGACGGCTCACCAACACGTTCTGTGCCAGTTTGGGACAAGGAGTGCCATCCATGGTTGCACTCACCACAACGATGCCAAGCTTCTCGGATCCGCCGGACAGTTTCTACCCACCACAAGAGCTGCCTGGTCCCCGTCTGAGCGCCGCAGACTCTGTAACAAGGAGACAGGAAAGTCCACACTCCGAGGACATGCACAGTCGGGACAAGAGCTCGGAGCTGCTGAACTTCTCGGAAACTTTTCAAACAATATCAAGTAAGTTTGGACTTTTTCATAAAAAAATAAATAAATAAAAAAAAATTAGTCTCAATGCTACCGCGTGAAAAGTGACCTCATATGTAAAATAGTTTGAGAATCAGCATGTTACGTCATGGCGAAAGTTTTGGAAGGCTCGTTTTTTTGGGTTGTTTTTTTTTTGTGTGTGTTTATAGTTCAATGTGTAGCTAATAATGTTGTGAACAGATCTTTATCAGGTTTGTATATGTCAACAGCTAGAAGTCAGGTTTTTAAAAGATATATTTGTCGATTCAAAAAGGAATTTTTAGTTTATCTGTTAGTTATCGGACGTTCATGACATTATAGGCCTAAAAAACTGGAAGCAATGCACAAACCCATTGAACTGAAATGAAATAAACACGTGTGGATTGTTAAACATGTTCTCTGATGCCAAAATGAATACAGATGCAGCGCAAGCTTGAAAAGCTCCCGAGCACATCTATGATGAACTTATAGAACTTCATTTTGTTTTTCCAATTAAAAAAAAAAAATTCTCTTTTATCTTTGCTTTCTATTTTTTCCCCCTGTAATTAATCTCAGCTAGTAGCTGTCTCAAGCACGAGCTGACAAATGAAAATAATAACCTCTTGGCTTGTAGCCCATGAACTATTTGCTGAATATCTTTTTTTCCCCTCTTGAAATTTTAGGTGAGACCAAACTGTACAGTTCCGATGACGAGAAGTTGGACCTAAAGTCAGCTGACACGGTTTGCAGCGACCGGGAGGACAGCTCAGCCGACAGCGAGAACGAAAGTTTCTCGGACGGGAACAACTGTGGCCCCCTGTCCCAGAAGGTCAAACTTAAAACCGGCTCGCAAGAGACGCTGCCGACCGGCAGTTCGGCTGGGAAGAGCCGAAGGAGACGAACAGCTTTTACCAGCGAGCAGCTGCTCGAACTGGAAAAGGAGTTTCACTGTAAAAAATACCTTTCTTTGACTGAACGTTCCCAGATCGCACACGCACTTAAACTGAGTGAGGTGCAGGTGAAGATTTGGTTTCAGAACCGCAGGGCCAAGTGGAAACGGATCAAAGCCGGCAACGTCAACAACCGATCAGGAGAACCTGTGAGAAATCCCAAAATAGTGGTCCCCATCCCAGTGCACGTCAACAGGTTTGCTGTGAGGAGTCAGCATCAACAAATAGAGCAGGGGACCAGACCATGATCTCAGATGAAAAATCAGAAAAATATAAATAATAGAACACGTACAAATGACTCTTTCCTACTGACTTGTTGAACGCATGAAGCACAAAAGGAAGGATTCAATAATTTTGTCTGAGAGGAGAAAAAGCATCAAATGGGCAACATACTGTCGTTTTAATTTATTATTGTGTGAATATGTAAATAGGAATGTTTAAAAAATGGCACAAATGGGCACTATGAGATGTGACTGTAAACATTTTCTAATTATTTATATGTAGGGCAAAAACCTTCTGTTGGTTATGTGCATGTCTTCATTTGGTGAAGAATATCTGGATTTTGTGTTTCGTACAATTTGTTGACCACATTTGCATGTATCTGAAGACGTTTTTACATTTTCATTTGGCAGATGTAGGAAGTATCTTTGAAGAATATTTGTTTGGGAACATTTTTTTAATAAAAAAAAAAAAAGAAGAAAAAAGTGAAGGAAACGCGAACAAACAAGGGACAAGTGTAAATTATAATTGATCTAATAAATCGTTTTATACAAATGCTGGAATTCAGGTTGAATCGTTATTATTTAAGATCTACTGTGAGGTTTATAAAGGATTTTATCTTAACAGAATTTTCTTAAAGGCCTGCGCTGTGGAAACAAGACACAAACGGCATCGCTAAATATATTTTAGATAAAATATTGTTTCTTCCGTTTTCTTCCAACAATCTTTCCGATCATGTTTTCAAAAAACTTAATTATATAATTTAAAAAAAAAAAAAAAACCCGCTGAAGTCTGAATGTTTTCATTCACGCAGCGTCGCAAAGATTTTAATCTCAGTTACTCTAAGTTACAAATGATTCCCTTTTTCCTGAAACATGAGGACCTGGATTGTAGATGAGTGGTTTTTAAATAGCTGCAGTGATTAATTTCTCTTTAGGAGGTCATGTTGTCTCAAGTGGACTGATGGTTCCTCATTAGGCTGCAGCGCATTCAACACACTGTAATGAACTTCTCCATCAGTCACCGCAGGCACCCAAACCGACAACGCCTCCATAAGTTCATAGCAACAAAACAGAAAAAAGAAACACTTCTGCAAAAAGAAACAAAAACAACAAAAAAACAACTTTTAAAACCTTTAAAAATCCACTTTACCAATTTGTTTTTCTGTCATCCACCAGTAAACCATGTCAGATTTTTACAGAAATTTGATTTGCCCAGAAACGTTCAGACATGCATGGGATTATTAGAATAAAATGACTTAATGAGAAAAATGTGATGGAATGTAAATATAAGAATTGACAAAAAATGTTTTGTGGTTAATATTTATTTCCCTCCATATTAATTGACACCAACAGATCTCACATAAATGACAGATCAAAGATGGGAAATGTAGGCTACAAAGCAAGACAGTAATATTATAGCCCATTTATCTGTGGTTACAATAATATCTGGACACATCCTGCTACAGGAAGGAGAAAATACTGCTTGATGTTTTCATTTTAACTTTCATATGCACAGTTCTGGCTTTGCGCACAGTCTCTGAACTGCTTCCAGAAAAGTTTCAAGTTAGAATATTTTCCCTTCACATCTGAGGGAAGACTGTCTAATCTAAAAAAAAAAAAAAAAGTCAGAACACACATCACATTAAACTGTTCAGGCTCCACTGCAGTCTGATAATGGAAGTATATTCATTAAATATTGTTTTGTGGAGGGATTATTTAGTGGAAATATGAATGTTCTGGAAAAAAATAGAAAGAATCCATTCTTCATTTCAATTTACTCAAAGCTTTCATGCACATCTTAAAATAAACTTTATCTCACTTTGACCTCAGTGCATTAACAGGTCTTCCAGTAGTAAAGTTTATCTCACTGTCCACCTCATATATCAAGACTCTGACACTTGGATGGGGAATCAAGGAGCGATGATTGTGTGAAGTAGCAGTGGGAAATTTTATTATGGTACAAGAGTTGGCTAATATTGTCGGCCAATTCCACAACGTTGTGCCAGAGTGCGACTGTTATTTTAGTCCCCATGAGCTGCATGGCGGAGGTGATGATGAGGAGCAGGGATACAGGTCAGTTACTAACTTCATGTTGGTTGTCATCATCAAAAATCCTGGGAGTGACAGGGACTGAGTTTATTCTTAGGTTTCTCTTCACACATCCCAGAAAAGCTCATTCTATTTTAGAAAGAACTCCTCCATCATACTTAAGTTCCTTGCAAAATTCTCTCTGAGTTGCAATATGCTCTCCTCCTTCGAAGCTTCACATTCTCCTAACAGGATCCCAAATTGAAATATCAGAAGTTCTTTCCAGCAAAGATGTGTGTACCTATTTCCTCCTTCCAGCCTGCAGAGTGAGGGAGAGGAAAGCGAGGGACCTCATTACTGTCCGGTTGTGTGAGTGTGCAGACTGCTCATCGCTGACTAGAGGCCTGACTTCTTGGGAGGGTCCGGACGGTTGTGGCTACAGTGATGTATGGGCAGATGCATCAAATCGCACAAGATAAACAAGCGATGAGTTTCATCAGGGCCATCATAGCTTTAATTTGGCTGCCTAATGAGTCAGATCTAGTGGCGGAGATAAGAGTTGTCAGAGGCCCGGCTCTAATGAATTTCTTGCCACTTGTAATCAAGGTTGCCTGTCTGAGGGGGGGATGATTAATGGAACCCTGGAGGATTCCCTCGGCCCTCAGCCTTCATTACAACTAATGCATTCTCAGGCAAATTAACAGCAAAATGCCGGCAAAAGCCAACAGGGAAGGGGAGAGAAAAAGAGAGAGCTATAGAAGGAAAAAGGGAGAATTGGAGAAGGTGATGGGAGCCCAGCGTTTATATAAGACAAAGGAGAAAGGGGGGGTGGTGATGAGGAAGATAGCTTTCTGAAACGGTCGGGACGAGTGGAGAGAGAGAGAGTAAGACATTCAGAGATGGATTGAAATCTGCTGATTAGTGAGCAGATATGGAAATAGGTATGGAGACATGAGTTTAGTAGTCATGGAAGGGCAAAGTGCAACATGGAAGTACTGGTCAGACATGACAGAGTTGAAATTGATGAATGGATGTTCAAGTCTGTGGGGAGTACAGGGAGGAGAAATGGTGAGGCCAACAGAGCACAGAGTGGATATAATTACTGGTAAAGAGGTTAAAGGGTTGAAGAAAGGAGGAAAAGCATGACAGCAACACATCCAAACTGAGACAGGGAGCAATGAACATGTAAGATGAACTGCTGCTAAATGCCACCTCCATGCAACATTCAAGTCAGGACTGGAGACGTTATTAAGTGACTGTTAAACAGACGGTTAAAAGTGGCCTGTGGCAGAGCAGCTTCGAGGTGTTATGGAAATATGGATTTAATGTTGGCAAATATGGTCTCGTCAGGTCTTTGTGTACCCATCCATCAGCCTCAGACCCACCTCTGCAATCTTGGAGGCAATTTGTCTGAGAAGAGGTGGGCGGCAGAGAGCCCTCCTCAGTGTTTAGCAGGCCCTGATGAAATATCAAAACATACAGCAGTGCAAGCAGGCGCTCAAGTCTCACCACAACAAACACAAGTGGCCGGGGGTCTGCCAAGATGTGAGGCAGGGTGATCAATTCAAGCACAGATTTTTTTTTTTTTTTTTGTGTTTTTCTTTCTTTCTGGTTTTTATTTCTCAGGAGGTGTGTAATAAGTTAACAGCTTGGTGAGAGCAAGAAGTAGGCACTTTCTAAGACTCAAATGACTTTGTTTTCATTTGTTAAATATTTTCAGGTTAAAAATCCAGACAGAAACGTCTTTTCATTCTTTTTCCCACCTTGTTTGTGTTGTTGGCCTGATTACTGTAACAGGGTATTTATGGGTCTTCCTAAAAAAATCCCATCAGACCTGTAGACTTGCAGCTAATTCAGAACTCTGCTGCTCGAGTAAAACCAAGACAGTGGACCACATCAGTCCAGTTCTGAGGTCTTTACACTGGCTGCCTCTCCGTCAGAGGATAGACTATAAAGTTCTGTTGCGAGTCTATAAGGTCCTGAATGGTTTAAGACCAAAATACACCAGAGATCTCCTGTTCCGTTATGAATTTATCAGACCCCTCAGGTCATCTGGTTCTGGTCTTTTATCATTTCTCAGAGTCAGAACGAGACATAGAGAAGCTGCATTCAGCTTCTATGCTCCACATATCTGGAACAAACTCACAAAAAGCCTCAGATCAGCTGAAAGAACCAGTTTAAAGACCCACGTGTTCTCACCCGCTTTTCACTTATTTATTTATATTAAGTTTATCTTAAGTCCAAATCTGTCTCTTTCTTTTAAGCTAAAATTGATTATGATTTTTATAGCTTTTATTTGATGTTATTTCCTTTTCCTTTCTTTTAATTTTAAATCATACTTATTGTCTAATGTCTCTGTAAAGCACAGCAAATCAGCCTGTTGTTGAATTGAGCTACATAAACTTTACCTCGCCTTCCAGACCTGCTGCTCACAAAACCAAATCAGAAAAAGTTATGCAACATTGCCTTTTCTTTTGAAACTGTGTGCACCCAACCAGCGAGGAAACCACAAACAACACATATGAATACATATAATCTTACCTAGAACTGCTTCGACGAAGGAAGCTGATTGAGAAAAATTTGTAATCAGAGCCTTTTAGCGTGACTTTGGGGCTCCTTCGTGTCATGCCTGTGTGGTAGACAGGAAGAGGCCAAACCAAAGAGAGACCGGGTGATAAAGAGCAAACAAAGCTGGCCAACAGAGAGAGGAAGGGGATGAAGATATGCTGAAACCAGATTAGCAGGAAATAAGAAGTGGATTAGTGAGGGCTCGACTCCTATGAACACTGAGATCTTTCGGTTTTCCCTACAGTGTTGTGCTGCCTGACACTAAGCTCAGCTCTTTATCTTAATCCTCTTTCAGCAACTGTTGGGGGTCCCGCAGGCAGGAAGTGAAGAGGTTGCATTACTTACCTCAAGACAGACCTGGCTGAGCTGCATCTGACAAGAAGTGTGATGAAGGAGAATCCAAAAAACAAGAGGACATGAAATGACGGTATTAGTAGAAGTGATAATGAGACTCTGCCTCATCAGGTACATGAAGAGTGGGACCAAGATGCAGGATGAACGAACAACACACACACACACACACTCACACAGGATGAATGCGTCAATTTCCCCAAACCCAGGGAAGGCTACATTGTTTTATTTGAGTGTTTATTAATAGGTCAACAGTCAGCCAAGCATACAACATGTTACTCTTTAGCTGTTGCTTTGTTTCACGTTCTGAACGTAAAGGAAATACAACAGGAAAATGAACAAAAAGAAACAAACAAAAAAGATATTTACATACTGCATTATAAATATGTCAAATGTACATCATTATACACAAGTACCAAAGATGGCCTTTTACTGTCTAGGCCAAACAGAAGTACCTTAAAAATATCCCTAAAGACAAACAAAAGCAACATATCAAACCACGGTTTGTGGGTCAAGAGGACCAAAACCACTTCAGTTAGTTTCATTAGGAGGATCTTGTCTTCAGATAAAAGCATTAAACTAATATATACATTTCACTTTGTGTTTCAGGTCAAACAGGCAAGTTTCTGGTGTTTTCTTTTCCTATCTTTGAAAGTATGTAAAGAAGTATTTAAAAAATAACTGCACACATTAAACTTCTCCGTTTTTCCACTGAAATGTACTTAGTGGACTATGTTGATCAAGTAATCATCAGAAATAAGGCCACTATCACAGTACAGTACAAGTAAATTAAAAAAAAAAAAAAAAGAAGTAATAATAATATTAATAACAGAGTTTGTGGCATTTTTGGAAGTCTTGAAAATTTGGTTGTTATTTTAAGAAATATGTTCATTTAGTTTCTTGTTGAAAAAAAAAAAAGCAAGAGTGACTGAAGGGACGTTTTCCTGCGCCTTTGCACTTACACGGCAGCCATCAGTCGTTACCATGCTTTAAAGCTGGAGTAGACAGCATCATGTAAACAATGGAGAAAGTTGAGATTTAACATGAGTTTTGCACCACATCTTAGCTCTGTTCTAAAGTTTTAGAAAATCTACCTTGTGGCCAATGCTGGCTTTTTTTTTTTTTTTTTTTTTTTTTTTTTTAACATGTCAACAAACAAACATATCAGAGGTTACATCCACTGAAAAATTAAATATTAGCCAAATGACATTTTCTGCTAACCTAATTTCCTTGTATGTAGAGGTAGTTAGACTTACTATGAAAGACTGATGCCATTAATTTTACGATTAATTTGGATTCCTGCCATGAGACACAAAAGCCTTGCATTATTGCATGTGTTAGAACAGAGAGTGGGAGGCAAAAGAAAGACGGTTGTATTTCTTAATTTTGGTGTTTTTCTTTCCCTATTGTTTCATATCATCTGACACCAGCTTTAAGCAAGCTTATTCAAGGGCATTTAAAAAAAAAATTAAACCATTATTTAATAATAGTGTCATTTCCTTTCTCTACATATGTCTTGTTTCAGATACACATTAACTTTCAGTCGACTCTGAGAAAGGCATACTGTAAGTTATAACTTGCTCTGTAAAAGCCTGCATTTGCAAACCTATAAAACCGTAATGATTCATAACCTTGCAATGAAAAATATGGACAACTCAAACTTACAGTAAGACCTCTCTTACCCAAGTTAATATTTACTATGGAGGAAATGACTTATCATATCTGCAGAATACTGTACATTTTTACTAATGAAAACTAATTATATTTTCTTATATGAGCCTGTTGATTTAAAATCCCTTAGTTGTCCTCACACAAAGTCACATAAATGTGTTTGTTAACTCCCTGCTTTCAGGCTGACAGGTACACAGGGAAGGGCGGCTTCAAGGAAAAAGAAAAAGGCTGTTTTACATCAACCCTAAAAGTCTGAATAAGTTCAGACTTTTATTGGAAGGAATAAGGCGTAGGAACAAGAACTACTTTTTACATTTATCTGTACATTAAAACACAGTTATGTTCCCATATCTCCACTGTAGCTCATCTCTGAACAGAAATACCCAGGCGCTGTCTGCAGCACACTGACATAGACGTAAGCACGGACATATTGTACAGTTATGTACGAACACACGCACACAGTACCATATATGCATTTCACAGCAACAATATGATCTTAAGAGTACCAATTCTACATGTTTCATCCACAGAGGAGGTGAATGGGTATTCCAGGATGCTTATGGTCTGATATGGTGTGAATCAGTGTCAAACAATTACCAACACAACGTAGTCAGTCAGAAAATTATTCCAACAAAGACCTCATAATGGTAGAATTTCACAGTTTCAATGGAACGTTTGAATTTGAATGAAATTTGATTGATGAGGCACGCTTACTAAGCCATGTGGCTTAATGGTCATAAAACATTATGCTTTGCCCTGTAATTCCTTTATAGTCATCTACATTTTTACTGAAGAATTGTGGAAAGGGTGATGAAGGAAATGACTTACTTTTATCCAATAGGAATCATGCAATCAACTCCTTTATGATGATCCAAATCCATTTCTCTGTGAATTAAGTGTCTAACTCATTTGGCCTGTTTCACTATAATTGCTTTGCCTTTGTGTATGAATAGTATGTCAAGAGTTTGATGACTGGGTTGAAGACATGCATCATTATGAAGCTGTAACAATCACCGTTATCATGAGGGAATTACTTTCTCCCCACATCAGTGTTTTGTCACTTGTACAACTATTCTATACAGTTCGTTATGAGGCTTAGTCTCGACAGTTTGAAGGAAATTTCATCACTCACACTTACTACAAGCTCAGTTCACATCACAGAGGGGGAAGACATAAAACGAAATGTTCAAGCATTAAGGAAATGCTTTTCGTGTAGGTATGAATGCCAAAGTAAGTCATTTGTTTGGTTGATGCTTAAAATAACACTTAAAGCTGATCCTGATCATTTCAGACCAAGACTGAATAAATTTAACAAACAAAATAATGAAAAATAACAGTATAAAAAAAACAAAACAATGTACAATGGCTGATCCTCCAACTTGCAGCACAGTGGAATACCAACAGTTCGTCCATTACTCTCAATATCGCTCCATTGGTACTGATTCTGGGTTACACAGTGAGAAGCAGAGGTGGAAGTACTAAGGAGAGATTCAGGTGGGTTTGTGTGGTTTTATTATTTTTTTTCTGGAGCTGATTTCTGGGTTCTACATGATGCTGATGCTGCGATTGAGCTCACACTGGGCATTGTTGTTGTTGATGTTGGGGTTGCGGCGGCTCATATTGGGGGTGGGTACAGAGGTCAAGCTGCTGGAATCGTTGGGGCAGCCGTGCTGTAGCAATATGTCAGCACACTCCTGGCTTCCAGCTCGTCGAGCGTAGGACAGAGGCGTCTGGCCACGGGCGTCTCGACTTTTTACATCCACACCGTACTGTAAGAAAAAAATGGAGGATATGATAGCAATTAGCACCATGATGGACTTCAAACTTTATCTTGTATGGTAATCTAATGAAAATGTTAGTTATGAAAATGTCACTTTCAATTAAAAAAAAATCTGTTAAAATGCTAATCAGAAAAAAGCAGTACTATACTGACTGTAAATTTCTGAATATTTTCAAGTTAAGTTCAAACTTTCCTCATAAGAAATAAAAAAAAGAATCATGAAGCAACAACAACCACAATAAATTTGTATGGAGACATGAATTCAGAGATAGTTCACATGGAAACCCCAAACCCAGGAGAATCAGCCAATATTTCATGTATTTAGACTGAAAGCTATTTCTCAGAAGAGGTCCAAATTGCAGAGGGAAAAACTGAATATATGCCTATTGAATAAATATTAGCACCTGTAACAGATGTCTTCCCTGTCTTTTTTTGAGACGTCAAATGGTAATCTCTGTCCTGGCTTGGTTGCATTTAAGATGGGGTATACGTTTTTTCACAGGTTAGGAAAATTAAGTCAACTAACGCATGTTTCTTCTCCAACACAGTCCTCACCAAAGTGGCATCACTGCTCCACTGTTCACAAAGCAGCCAAGAAGTGAACTTCAGCTGTAATAATACGACATCTTTTGATTTGATTGAGGATATTTTTATCCATAGTGAAGAATGGAAACCACTGAAAACAATAATAGATTTAAGTCTTTTGTGCTTAACCATGTCTGCAGATTTGAAACCGATGCACATGGGAAAGTTTTCTGTCTTTAGAGAACAGGAAATGTTAATGTAGGAAGGTGGCCACATGATAATCCCGTCAGTAACTGTTTAAATAAACTGCTTTCATCTGAGCTCAGACCGCCCGGGAAACTGACCAACGTGGTACCAAAAAAAGTTCCATCCAGCATGCAAACACACAAAAACAGAGTGAGTCAAGTCAAAATAATCACACATTATTAAAAAAAAGGGTAAAATTCTTTATAAACAAGTGGTTTTCATATGGACTTTCTTGAAAGTATTGTCACATTTTTCCCCTGTGTTTTATTAGATTATTTTAAGCTTTTTAAAGACTTGGTTCCAATCGCACAGACTTGCAACAAGAAACTAACACATCTGGTAAGGTTAACAAAGAGGTCAAGTGATCCACCCACTCACCAAAACAAAAAAAAAAATGTCAGCGTTTAAAATGTCCATCAAACTCTCACCACTTGGACTCACCCAGATAAGCAGCTGTGTGATGACTACATTAGCCATGGTACATGAGAGGTGCAGCGCGGTACGTCCGTCTCCGTCCCCGTAGGTCTCATTAACCTCCTCCTTGGTGCCATGGGCCAACAGCAACACAACCAACCGCAGGTCATCCTCTACCACTGCCCGAAGCAGCTGCTGCCCCAAAGGCACGTCTGACTGGGGCAGGCCCACCAGGAACAGCTTCTGTTCATATTTGGCTCGGATCCAGCGCTCCTTCTCCTCCCTGGAGAGAAATGACATAGATGCTACAGGTCATGCGGGATGTAACATGCAGAACATGCTAGGAGCAATTTCACACCTTGGTTAAAGAACTTTCCAAATAATTTAGAGGCTGTGATTTAAAGGAAAAGTAATGTACGAAAGCAGGAGTGCAGACACACAGGGGAAACATTAGTGTAATTGGCCTGTAAGACTCACCGGAGTATAGTGACATTTCTAAATTATTAGAGAGTGACTTCACTATCGCAGTGAAAAATAATACAGAGAGATAGGCTGGAGAGATGAGAGAATGCCAAAGGGTGTGACGCGTTGGGCAATATTCCACTTTCTAGTGATTATGGTAGTCGGCATGACGGTTAGAGCCTGGCCAGCTTTCTAAAGGTTACACATCTTTTACAGCATGTCTGCTGTGGACAATACAGGAAGGCGGGGGACGTATTTTTATCAGCACTGTCGGCTGTCAGTCTGAACTGGTGGATCCCCACCACAAAAGAGGCAGTGTGTCTCTGAGCCCTGGTCTCCCTTGGGGTGGCTGGGCCCTGAGTCAGATCGATGGGGCTGAATGGCAGCCAGAAAGGGATGGTGGGATGTGGGGCTCCTTCACTCCAGGCTGCAGCAGAGAATGGGGTCTGAGGGAACGCTCCATCTTCTATCACAAGGCAGAATTCTATCTATTGCTCTCCATCTTGACCCCCGGTTTCATTCTCTGCCCACATACAAACTGTCCAAATCAGAAAGAAAGAGAAATCAATATCAATAAGTGAATGACTGAGCATGCCCAGTGTGGTACTAACCCGGTGACCCTGTCAGTCGGTGTGATAAGGGGAGCAGAAAGAGTCTGTTGTTTGGATCTGTGAGTGAGTGACAGAGAGGAGAAGCTTCGTACGGATAAGTTAAAGCTGCAACGCTGGCTGGAGTGACAAGGCCCTCGTGGGACCCTTTATCAACGGGCCAAAGCTGAGCAGCATGTACAACCTGGCAGTCTAACTCTATTCAATTGTATTTCATCATAATAAAGATGAAAACAAGCTCTGGCAGCCTGCTTTATTACCAAAATGAACCTTTTAGATGAACAATGGAACATTTCATATTTATCAGGATAGCTAATCCAAAAGATAAATTAGGTAATAATAGTCAGCAACTTTTCTATGGTTAAAGGCTAACACTCAAAGTGCCGCAACAATGATGTGTCTATTTCTGACTATATTTAAGTATTTCTAATCGAAAAAACAAAGCCAAAAATATTCTGGTTAATCGTATCCACACACAGACACACATGGAGCCATGAAAAATGTTTTGGGAGGGTTATTTTCATACCCCATTATCCCACTAGTGATAAAACAGATTCATATTGACATGTGTACTTGTTGTTTATCAAAATATATGGAAAATTCTGCATAAGTGTGAACACTTTCCCCACCTTGTGTGTTGTAACACTGAATTAAAACATCCAAGACAACCCAGTGCACACCAAAACATCCTTGACTTTTGTCTACGTTCATGTGGTAAAGAGTTAGGTGTACACCCTATTTCCTATTCTATAAAACATCAGATTGGGGGGGAAAGTGTACTATAATGTGGGTTGTTATAAAACAAATTAAATTTAATTGAAAATGTAAAGCATTTCAACTCAATCAGACAAATTTACTCAGCACAAACTCTTTAAGATAAAAAAGCTCTTTCCATCAGTCAGACTTGAGATGATCCATTTTTTTCCCCTGTACAAATTCAGGGGAGGTAGCTGAAATATTTGTGTTGAGAATGAACGTCCTAATTCCCTGAGACGACAAATATAAAGTGAACTTTAAGGTACCTTTAGCTGACGAAGAATGAATTAGGATCTTAACTAGTATTTTAGTACAACAATGTAGAAAAACAGATTCCAGTAAAAAAAAAAAAAAAAAAAAAAAAAAAAAAAAAAAAAAGTTTGTAACAGTGGTAAGAGAGGGCCACTGAAGAAAAAAAAGCACAAATTTCAGAGAAATATCTTGAAATCATTGTGTTAAATCCTAAATGGTCTGCAGCTAAACTAAAGATGGGCAAGAAAATGTATTTCATTTGAGTCAACTGATCCTTAAAGCATCTTTCCAAAGGAAAATTTTCAATTTTAACAGCCGGTGGAAGCATTAGTATACAGCTCAACATCAATCACTCCTCTTTATCTGCTATATATACACCTTTGCAGCCAGGTGTCAAAGCTACAAGCTTGCCACAGACAGCAGCCATTTTCAGACTCATATGTTACCTGCCAGGTTCACTTTACAGAGCAGCTCATCTTGGAATGAAGAGCCTGGCACCCGCCCTAACTACAGGAGCAAAGGAAGTGATAGAAGTGGGATGAGTCTTCATCATCACTCGAGCTGAGATTGATTGACTGCAAAAACACCCTCAGAGGCTCATAAAGCAAATGAACTTGCATCTTAAAATAGTTCTAAAGCTGTAGCACTGATAAGCATATGGGCACATCTTCTTTTCAGTATGACCTGAAAAGAAACGTGGAGAAGAAAGTCCTTCAGTCCGCTACACTATCAGTAAAGCTTTTCTTAAGGATGACAGTATTATGTGAGGAACAATACAGCCCTAATAGTGGGCAATTGCAGTTGCTTGGAGTTTTATGGTGTAAGACCTCCATCAATCCCTGCTCAGTCATTATGTGTGGACAAGCCTGTTAGCAAATCAATTGTCCTATGAACCAGTGGACCTCTAAGAACAGGAAGGGGCGTCCTTCCCCTCCGTCATTATTTCCGGTAAACCCTTTAAAAGAAAGTTTTTTTTTCTTTTTAATTAAAAAAAAAAAAGTTAATCTGGCTATAATCCTCTGGCAAAATCTCCATCTTAAGAAAACCAAACAAAAACTAAACATGGTTAAAAACTGGCAGTAGAGCTGTTTTCCAAAGTTTCCTTAGGAAAACTCAAAGACTGCATCTGTAGAGTCCAGTGAAGTGATATGAGCTAAATGAGGCAGAAAGTTAGCACCAAGATGAGGAACAAAAAGGCTGGGGAGAGCCATTAAGACGACGTCAACATCTCATAAAGGAGTCTTGAGAACACTTTGTTTGCCTTCTCTACAAAATCAGCCCCAAAGGCCTGCAAGAGAAGGCCTTATTCACTGCTGATGCTGAGCTTTAAATTTGACAAATTCAAAGTTCGAGACGGTCGATCAAAAAAAGACAGAAGCAAAAGCAGCCAAGTTAAGGCTTTCAGAAAAAAGATTCCCAGCTGCTGCCACTTGAAAGACAGTGTGAAAGGAAGTGAAATGGTAATCCCGCCTCTGTCTTTTGTTTGAAAAAGAACAACAATCCAAACAGAGGTAGGGTTTAGACAGTCGGGGGGTGGGGTGGGGTGGGGGGTTTGAAACTGAGACCCTTGAAAAGGACACTTCCTCACCACAGGAGGAAGAAAAATAAAATCAGCAGATTTAGCATGTCAAAGCCTGGGACAGAGTAGGGAAGGAGGTGGAGAAGGGAAAAGAGAGTGAATTTTCACAGTATGAGGGGGAATATTTAGGAATTTAAACCGATGGCTGTTCCCATAGACACACACACACACACTAACACCCATAAGTTTCTAAGTGCATAGTCACCATTTTCCCCACCCAAGCTAAAGCACATACTTGGTCTAAATTTCTGTGTTGCTTAGGGGATGGAGAGGAGCTTTAAGTTCCCAATAAAACTGCCCTCTGTCTTTTTTTCCCCCCTCTAAAACCAAGCAGTGTTTTGTCACAAGCTCCCTCCATCAGCCAGTTATCTCACAGCATAATCATCTATTAACTTTCCTTTCACTGACTTTGATGTGAGTGAAATTCTGAGCTAACATCAAAACGCTCCCAGAGTTTAAAGTGGAAATGGGATTCCTGTCTGAAGCTGGTGTCCCCTTTCATTTGCCAATGCAGAGCCTGCCAGGATAAAAGCAGCCTTAACAGTAGAGAAAGGCTTCTTTTATAATTCTATTAGAGCTCTGTCCCTCTAGCTCTCTGTTTAGCAATGGATTCTGACCCTGACTTAATTAAGTGGCAAATGGCAGAATGATTCTCCTAAACCCAGCCCATGGAGTCAAGAACACATGACTGAATTCAAATAAAGAGGGACAAACAAGGATCATTAGTCAAGCCTGAAAGACAAAAGCGAACAGGAATTTATATGAAGGGAAGGGAAACTGAGACAGAGGAGGCGGGGCTAGCCGTGGAGAAACCACAGAATGACCAATCTGACTGCCTGCAATAAAGGTGCATTGGTCCATAGGAAAAGAAGGATGTCCGTCCCGCCACTCGCTCATCTTTCAAACACACACTGAGTCCTTCTTAACTATCAAAGCTTCTGAAGCTCCTCCTACTCTTCCAGGAGCATCCATATTCACTGTGGCTACATCAAACAGAGGCACTGAAGGGGAGAAATAGTGGAGGGAGGGATGTTAAGGTTTGACCAGCTTGAACAGACTTCGCAGTGGGGGTGGGCGACTTGTGATTCCCATGCAGTCAGCGGCTTCACTTCCACAAACCGCAGGGAGGGAAGAGCAGAGAGTGAGGAAGAGGGACAGCAGCAAAAAGACAGAGAGGGGTGTTGAGGGGGTGAGGGGAAATGGCAGAGATGGGGGGGGGAAGAAGCAAACACAACAGGGAGAGAAAGCTGGGCCCCAAAGCATCAAAGGTTGCTAAGGGTGAGAAATGAAGGAGGAACACAGTAAATGCCATAGCCAGAGTGTTAAATAAGGCCTCCTATGGTCCAACGGGTTACAGTGCAGACTTGCTTCGCTCTGTGCTGAGAATAACAGCTTAAAAAGAATGAAGACAAATATTTTTACAAGTGAAATAGATGCTAGCTTTTCTCTCTTGCCGAGTGAGGTCTGAGCAGATGACCGGAAATAAAACGGTCGCTGAGCTCTATAGAGAAGCTGGTGAGAGAGCATCTGGGTGCTGTAGGCAGGCAGAGGGATGAGCTGAATATATTGTGACATTAATGAGGTTGTCAGACTCCTCATGATGGAGTGGCTGTGTTTTTGTGCCAGCAAGACTAACACCCTTAAACGCTCATGCTGTTAACCCCTGCTGAACCCTCGCCTCTCAGACAAAGCTGAGGGGACGATAACGCATGGCCTTCTTCAGTGTGTAGTCAGCTTCACAAAGGGCAAAATTTTAAGTCTTGGTCTGTCTGCTAATCAGACATCATCTTCATCCCTAACAATGCTTATACTAAATTACATTGCTTTTCAGGCTATAATGGAGAAAACCGTCCTGTACATCTATCTGGCCCTGAGACCTAGTGGCATGCAGGCAATTAGCGACTGACGTACAACGTCTCCCACACAGGGCTAATTACTGACCTGTGGGTTTCATTTAGAGAGAGAAAGTAGAGAGAGGACATGACGATGCAGTCATTCATTTATCTTAATTAATTACTCTTTCTCCACTAGGGCTTCTTGCAAAGTTGGCTGCTATGAAAATGTCTTCAGAAAGCTTGTGTTCCAGCACTACTAATCAGTGAGTTGGACTGGAAGCTTCACTTTGGGATTTGGGGACTTGTGTGAAGGAAATAGGCCAATGTGGAGAAGTCTTAAGGCCATAGAGAGGCTTTTTGTAAGGAGCAACAAACAACCAGAGAGGACGACACCAGTGTCAGCTGTGATAGGGTTAAACCAGGCAGCGGGGGCCAGGTTTGGAGAGGTTAGTGGTGTGATTCATTTTTATTACCACGCAGCCCCTGCAGGCGGCAGGAGTGGCAAATTATTTCTGAAACAAAGTGGAGGGCTCTCATCAGAGCTATTACCCGCCTGTGGCCGAGGGCGGCGCGAAGCCTGCAGAGGGTGACACAGAGAGGCCCCCATCAGTGAGGGATAGCCGTCCACATCCGTCCATGCTCCAGGACATCTCCCCCGAAATGAGAACTGCTGTCCCTGCATCTGTGTGTGTGTGTGTGTGTGTGTGTGTGTGTGTGTGTATCATTTTGTACATGTGTGCTAGAGGAAGATAAGTGTAAAGCTAACAGTAGGACCTCTCCCACAGCATCCGTCAAAATAATCTGTACCTCTTTCTATCACAAACATGCCAAGCAATTAGAGGTGATGTGCAAAACACGACAACTCTAAGGTGCTAATTAAAAGAACAACTCCCCTGCAATATGCTGACTGCACAGTTCAGACACAATGCAGGTTCCCACAAGTTTGTCATTCCATATGTATCTCTAGTAGACCACGTGCTTTCAGTGCACTGGCATTAGACAAACTTAATGAATGGGTTTAAGATAGTAAGCAATTGGTTTATTGGATAAGCAATCTTCAAGTAACTTATCAGTTTAAGGCATTAAGAGCAACTTGTGAGTTGCCAAGAAATGGAAAAAGTCTTTGATTTATGTCTTTATGTTAAATATAAAGAATCTGTCAAAACTGTGTCATGAGCCCTTTAAGAATTAGGTGTACAATGTGTGTGCAGATGATCGGGTGACATCAGTGCATGTAAATGCACATTAACACTCGCTCCTTTACGATACCTACAATCCTCCCCTGACGTTTACCTGTAATTTCACTGTTGTGTTGATCTGCATATGTCAAATCTATATATTGTGTTCTTATGATCCAGAATATTATAAACTAAACCAATCTTGTGGATGAGTGCCTTTAACTTAAATCTCAAAAATGCAAAAGGGTAAAACTAGCCGTGCAAGAGACATTCAATCAGACATTGGGTTGATATGCAGGTAGTTACTGAATCGTTTAGATTAGGTGTCACTAATGTTTAGCGGGAGTCAGCAGCCATATACTGCCTGCCTGTGTGCCATCACCAAGCTGCTTCATGTCAACAGAGTGACACAATTAAAACTCTTGCATATGTGCATGTTAAGAGAAGTAAGCATAGGAAGAGCCAGCTTTTGTGGCAGGAAGATCAAATGAGGCAAAATCAAATTATGTCGGTCAGATTTAATTCACACAACAATCTTGCATCTATTTTATCAACAAGAACAACGTCAGCATTTTACTACCCAGCGGCTCCGTCTGATATTTTAACTGATGCTTTTGGTCTAAAGATTTGTTATCCTGCAAATGAGATTTATTGTTTGACAGTGAAAGCTAATGAAGATGTTGCTGCAGGACAAGATCGGATTTTTTTTTTTTTTAGAATTTTTTAACAAGATCGGATTTTTAAGACAGTGAAGAACCTTCCCGCTTGAGGCGACGTGGGACTGACAGTGGTAGGGAGAGGAATCAACATCAATAATCTTTCATCAAGTCCACAGTGGAGCAATTCAGCACAGATACCATTCAATAAACAACTGTAGGCCATCATTCAGTACTGAACTGGCCAGAGAGCAAAAGATGGATTTCAGAGGTACAACTATGAGCAGCTCTTTGTTAGCAAACAAAAAAAATGAAATGGCATCTTAAGTGAACAATTATGGTCCAGCCATTACGTTCACATGCATGCCTCTTTCACTGGTAGTTATTTTGTCCCATATTTTGGAATTTTGTTCTCAAGTGAGACCTTTGTCTTTCACAAATTATAGTTCTAGAAGTTTGAAACCACTGCACGTACTTCATCCTTTAATAATAAGATGTCATTAGAACAAGATTTTAATGTTAACGTGATTCTGGAACTACAAATTCTGGGGGAGGAAAACAAAGTCACAGATAAATGAAAAAAAAAGAAAAAAATCCAAATAACTGTACATGAATGTACATCACTGTTAGGGTTACATCTGTCTGTATAAACAAAACTCACTTACTAAAACTACTGTTTTTATTCAGGTTTAAAAGTAAAAGTTAATGTTTTAAGCTTAAAAAGTCATTGTCATCTTACATTAATTATAAGGTAATTACTATATATATCTTGTGTTTACTAAAACTACTTTGCAGTTGTCCCTGATACAACTGATGTTCTGATGTAAATAAATTATAATAAATGAAAAACATGCATGATAAATTGATTATCAGATGATGACAAATCTACTGAATCTGCTGACTGTGATCCCAATGAACATCAGCAATACATGCTTCATCACTGGATATTTTAAGTGAAGTAACATTAATATATCAAAAATAAAAAGGAGGGGCTTTCTCTCTTTTTTGATGCCAAAATTTATAAAAGAGGACACAAAGAAACCTGCTGATTATGGTGTGAAAACTAATGCAATTTGCACCTCTTCAAATACACATTCTGTCTAAATACACCTGCTCTTCCTGCAGCAACACACTCACAAGAGGCATCAAATTAAAATGAAAAGAAAGAACTGTGTCCATCGCTCCAGCTGAAATTGGTCAGAGACGACCAGCAGAACCCTGCAATCAGTCTTATCCGCAGCAGATCTAGTGGATGTCCAATGTGATGGATATGCAACAGGCTAGTTTAGGTCCTGAAGGCCTGGGTCTACGGGTAAGGCTTAGTCATCGCAGTGTACTTAATTACTGACACAGTTACAAAACATGTCGTTAGTCAAACTAGGGTGGTGGGTTTTACAGGTCTCCAAGAGATAAAAGGTAATCATTAGAAGTGGGAAATCGAACTTTAAAAAAAATTGAATATCAGAATTTTCTGCTTCACAATTCTAAAATTTATTTGAGAATTTTTGTTAAAAAAAAAAATCTATATTTCTTTTACAAATAAATAAAAATAATCCATTAATTAAAAAAAAAAAAAAAAATTATTGTTTTTATCGATCTTTTTACTTGGGCATCTTCTTGGACATGATAGAAGCAGATTGATGGTGTGGCTACTGTGTTTTTCCTACTTAAAATCAAGAAAAATGACTTGCAAAAAAAGTTTTGTACCTTTTTTTTTTTGTTTGTTTTTAGTCTTCAAAATCAGCAATGTTGAAGAATCACGAGAATCGCAATTTAAATCGAACCGGCACCCAAAAAAAGGAACAGAATCGAATCAGAACGAAAGCATATCGTCACAGCCCTAATAATCATCCGATCATATTAAGGTACTTCAGAGGAAACCATTGAAGAGGACAGGGTGAACCTGACAGAATGAGTTAGTCAGTTTCTGCAAAAGAAAAACAGGTTTTACTTAGTTTGTAAGAGTTCCAATCTCTTGCTTTTACACTTAACTTCCATTGACTTTTCACAAGCCAGAAGTTTGAAGATAAAGAGTCAATTATACAATTCCTTCTTAAATAGCACTTACATGCAGAGTGACAACCTTGACAGGTCAGAACATTCATCAGGAAAGTGCAAAATGATGTAACGCATGCCACACCTTCCAGGAATGATTGTTTTAAAGTAGTAGCAGTTGTGGTTACAGACATACAAGACAGTATTCTGGTGGAAATATCAGATATCATGAAGCTGAGAATGTACAATAGAAGGCTGTCTATGATATAACACACTCTTTTCTGATCAGTGTGTACAGGATGAGCTGACTCTCAGATATAAAACAATGCTTTTGGCTCAGTAGGCTGACATTTATGGACCCCCCGGTGCTTCTTATGGAGCATTTTGTGGTGTGAGCTGCCTCTGCTGTGATGTGGGTGGCTAATAAATGGCAGCTAATGGAGAGAAGACAGCGCTGCCTTCTCATTCTATAATCTCTGCATGTTTCATTAAGCAGCACCTTTATTTGCAGAAACCTACTAACCTGGTACTGTCGCTCCCTGGCTTGGTGTATCCCTCCAGATTACCCTCCCACACGCTGTTGGCCATTGAGTTGCCAATGGCTGTCATCACCATGCTGAGCTCCACTGGCCAGTCATCGAGGTCCAAGGAGCGCACGCGAGACAGGTGAGTCCCCAGATTCCTGTGGATGCCTGAACACTCAATGCACATCAAGGCACCCAAGTTCAAACTGGCCCAGTCTGGATCTGCAAGACAGATGGAAGACATGTAACAGGAATAACAGACCAGAGTTTTGTGGGGGAAAATATATTTGATTTGTTTTCTGTTGTAGATTGTAAATTTAACAAGTACTTCTTGTGCTTTTTAAACGCCATTAGATTCCGAATCAAACATTTTCAGGAATGCTAACATTAAAGAAAAAACCTAATTCAATGCAGATAGGTTTATAACTAAAATATTATTATTCCCTTTTAATGTCCATGTAAGGTTATTTGAATTATGCTATTTTTATGAGACAATATCAAACAAAAAGAATGACATTATCTTCCTGCGTCTTCAGTTAGGTAAACCTGAACAGACCAATACAAACAAAGTCAACTCAAAGTATTTTATAAATTAACACACTTAATGGTGTATATTATTTACTTTGGAAATGTCAGCTTTTCTAGCTGATGTTAAACCCCCAAAAAGGAGTTTTTGCTTACGGCTCGTCCGTTATGGAAAGTTCTACTTACTGGGTGCATCGCAGTCCACACAGAAGCTGTTCCCCCTCACATTTCGTATGGACTGAATGGCCATTGCATCACTTTGGCTGCCTAACCGAGACTGAGAGAAATGGAGCAGAAAATAAGCCAACAGGAACTAATTATTTCAGTGTGGAGTAACAAAAGGCAAACAATTACACCTGGACACAAATCATGAACAACCTGTGCGGAGGGGAAGAAAAGAGGTTCTTCAAAATCTAAGGAGAAGACTGAGGCAGAGGAAGTATGAATATGAAAATGAGGCTGTGTCTCCCCAGCATGCTGACACAAGCCGTGTTCTTTCTCTGATGTCTGTCAGTTCTAATAAGAGATCCCCCACACTGTGGAGCACCTGTCTGACAACCTCCCACATGTGACAGCTTGAAGTGGATGAAGAGGGGAGGGGATGGAGCAATAAAGGTTGGAAATAAGGGGGGGGACGACGACGACAGAGTGCAGTAGAACTGTAGGATGATGACAATGCTTTGATAAGATTATACCAGCCCATCTTTTTCTGTTCTTTTGGTACGCTAACTTCCATGAAACATTATACCTTGTTCTTTATGCTCTCACAGGACTGCAGGCTGGCAAAGATTTGGCTCTCAATTGCTTGAACCCACAGCTCCCTCTCCTCGAATGTAGACGCTTCAAAGTTCCACGTCTGGCCCGTCAATGACACAATGGTGAACTCGAAGGAATCTTCTTGTTCTAGAAAACAAAGAAACTATGTATTAGTGCTTAATCCCCCCCCAAAAGGATTGCCTTTGTGTTGTTTTATTGCACAAAGAAAATTCTTGGCAACAGCTGATTTGTGCACAGGGTGAGTAGATTCAGGCTTCTTTGTCAGCACCTGCTACCACACTAACAAAACCGCCTGCACGCAGTCTGGAGTGACATGCAAGTTGGTTGTATCATTTGACTGAATAAGCCACACAGCTTAGCAACAGTCAGGGACAAATTCATGACATAGTGGGCTTTGGTTATATTCAAATAAGTTAACTATTATGTTTGATTAGCTGAAATTTTTAGAGACAAGTGATCGTGAAAGGCTAACCGAATGTAAAAGCAAAACAACAAGTCAGGCATTTGAATTTCTCTGATGACTTCAGCTTTTACAAGTATGCACGCTTGTGAAACATAAACTTTGAGTCAGATATTCTTTATGGTTTTACTTGGATGAACAAATAAATATTTAGCATATTTTCACAGACAGCAAATGATACACAAACTAATATAAGGGAAGTATGAGAAGTTATAAAGTGAAAGTCCTCCTTTTGTTTAAAATTGTGCCCCAGTTATTTTCTGATTTCAAGATCTAGAGTTGTATTCAAAGAAGATGGATTTATGGTCACAAACTGTGAACTTTTGCACTTGATCTACACTAACGTGCTCAATAAACAGTATAATTATGACACAATGTATCAGTTCAGTAGATAACCATGCGATTTAGATACAGAACAATTTATTGTTATACCACTTCTTAATATGCTGATAAAACATGTTTCCATAAAGCAAACGAGATGAGCAGTCAGATTATGTGGCCTTAAAGAGACAGGAGTTCAAATTTGTTCTTTGATATGCAGTAAAAACAAGCAATGCTACAGCAATGACATGGATCTTTTTTCATAAATAGCATGACGATTATTGGCTGAAGAGGACCTTAACCCTTCCTCCTTAACATGCAGCTTTTAAGAAGATTTGAGATAGGGATTTATATCAAATCTTAACTAGTCCCAGCTAATCTCATGCTTCTTTCTGTATCGATATTTTTAATCAACTATGAAAAATGAATGTCATCTAAATCATTTTATCCTTTGTCTCATTTCCCCCCTTTTTGAAATCAAACATTTTATGTGAAACCGATGTTGGACATTGCTAATTAAGCTCTTTTTTTTTTTTTTTTTTACAGTGATAATCAGTGTTTTAAGTAAGATTTATGAAAATGTCACCTGACGTTTTCAGTGAAAAGGTCTGACACAACATATGCTCAAACACATGCTTGTAATGCCACTGCTGTTCAGAAACAATTCATTAAGTCTGTACAGTGAAATCTGACTCGTGTTACATGCCTGGTCTGCACAAGCCTGAGCTCATTGTCAAATGACTTAATTACCTAATTATGTCTATGCAAATAGTCATCTCATTTGCATAAAGCATGATGGGAGGACTGGAGGAGACACAAGCAGGATGTGTTTGCCTTTGTGGCTTTGATCCAATTTGTCCTGGACTCATCTCTGCTGAGGTGCCATTTATGCACTTTACAAGTGCTTAAATAACTAATCAGAGAACTTAAAAAGCACAAGTTTATTCTCACCACAAACCAATTAGGCATTTGGCTTATAAGATGTTTGATAAGCTCTGTATGAGTTAAAAAATAATCACAATATCATAAGGGCTGAGACAAATTATCCAATTAAAGACATTACAGGACTCTTTTAAATCAATGCCCCCTATTTGCTGAGGAAAACAGTTCTATGCTGGTAAATGATGGATGTGCGATGGATGCCACTAATGTTGCAATCCCTGTGCTGCATCAGAGGACCATCTCTTCAGGGGGAAAGCAATAATCCAATTAGCCTGACACCGACTTCAATTATCTGATTTAGTTTGTGGAATCGACTCCAGGTCACAGAACATCAATAAAGACTTGGAAACCTCTTTATTTAGACTTACAGCACAAAAAAAGTCTGTATGTGAGCTTGACATTTTATAGTACAGGTGAGAGTATAAGATTAAACAGAATAAAAATATTCAAAGAAAAAAAAACTAAAGAGGAAACAACACTAAACATTTTAAATAAAGAAAAAGATTAATTGTGACACGCATAATCAAATTCCACTTTTTTTCTTGTCCAATACACCTTCAGGTACAATAACTAATGGATTTGATTAGAGTTTGTGATTCCAAATGTTGTTGTACTTGTGCTCTCATCGTTTCAAAAAAACCTGAACAAAGCTAATTATTCTGTTGGCTGCCCAGGCAATAAATTGGAGGCATTAAAACACTTTCATTATGGAGATTAAAAAAGCAACGGATGGCTAATTTCTTAAACTGATGAGTATACAAGGGAAAACAAATCTCGTTCTCCATGCGTAGCAATGCACATGTGAAACATACTAAACCCAGCGAGGTAACGCAGGACTGCAGAGCTACAAGCGATGCACATATTATTTCATGCAGCTCCTGTGCACTGACGGTATCCAGGGTGTGGAAATTCAGCTCCATGTTAGCACAAGGTAAAAGTGTTTGTCTCAGACAGTAAATCTGAGCATGAAACAAAGAGTCAAAGTTATTGCTGCCATCTCACAAGCACCTGCAATGATGAGAATGTAAAAGGACCATTAGTGCTTCTGCTATCACTCAGTTGTTGCAGTTAACACATGGCCAGCCGAGAAACGATCACCTTGTCACATTAACATAAGCATTAACCTCCTGACCACATCTACACAAGCCTGCGATCAACAAGTTCTTGCCAATTAGGAATAAATTAACACGGCTCTGCCAGTGGGCGGACAAGGAAGAACACAATTTAAAGCCAGCGGAGGCGCCAACTGTGAAGAATGAGCAAAATATGATTTTCCTTAATTAATGTAGCATAATAAAAAGGAACTTGCAGTGTAATGGCCATAGAACCACAAAAAATAAAAAAAAAGAACAGATGAAGCTACACATCTCATAAAGCCTTTCAGGATGCTCTCAGTTACACATGTTGCTCATCTGCTTCTTGATAGCTTCTCACAGCAATACGACACTGTTTTAATTGCCAAACTATTTTTTCCAACACACTAAATGGTTTGAAAATAAGATTTCCAATATTTAGGGGATGTTGTGAAGATTAATATTTAATAGAAGCAAAGGACACCACAATACAGAACTTCTTATGGTACTTGGAGCATGCATACTTGACTTTTTCCATTGTGTTAAGTGGCTTTGTAAGTCTTCTATTGAGGCTACATGTCCAGATTTTAGCATTTTTAGCTCATTTCATTTCTCAACTCTTATTTGGGTGGAAACTACAAAATTAAGTTTTCAAAATTAAACAATGAAACTATCCAGCATCTCAGAAGTAAAATAAAAAGTGACAGACAATAAAAAAGAAGAAAATGAATAAATAGGGTTTAAATGGTCTCATGATCCCCCATGATCACTCTGTAACATACAAAGCAACACTTAAAAGAGCAAAATGCAACTTTATGTCTTGGTATTAAAGCTCTAATAGTGTCAGTTATAATTACTATGATACTCGAGGTGCATGCAAGCAATAATACCTCTGTGTCTTCCCTTAGCTTACTGTCAATTGATTTACTATACTATCATAATAATACTGTAACAAAGGTATGGGAGTACATCTCCCACCACTGAACGGCTGTCAGTGAAAGTATTTGCTGGACCTTAAAATCAAGCAGGAACCTGAGAAAGCAGAGGCTGACCTGAGGATGGTGATTCCTCTTTTGCTGTTCAAGGGCAGCAGATGCACCACAGAGGACCTGTGGACCAGATTAGCACCTCAGGGGTTTGACGCTGAGCCCAGCTGCGCTGTCTATAAGGCAGACTACAACACAAAATCTACTCTGTCTGAAACCTCCCAAAGGCCTCTGGAGACTTGTGTGACGAACCCTTTGAAAGGACTTAGCAAACAGCTCCTCACCTTGAGGACTCTGTGTTTGATCCATTTGTGAACGCTTGGCTGAAACGGTGACAAGGTGCAGAGGTACACAAGTTGAGCTATTGTTTTTGTGTGCAGCATGTGCTGTATTGTGTCGTATGCATGCATCAGGCAGTCACTTAAAGAAGTGCTTGCCGTTCCTGTGAATTAACGAGCAGTTGGGAAGAACAGGCCAAGGCGGAGCCATCTGTAAATGTCACAGGCACTGCTTGCTCATTTTACACATCATTAAAGCCAATATTCCTAACCTGTATCAGAGCAATCAGGAGCAGGCCATTACTGCGACAGGGGCCCCCGGGGGAACCACGACCAAACTCAGAGAGAAAAGAGCAGTGAGGAAGAGAACGATAGAACACACTCTATCTGACACACACATACACTTCTGCACACTTTTACATGCACATGCTCAAACAAGCAAGGAGCACACCTTCCAACAACGAACTAACACATGAAATCAACACCAGTATCACTAAGCTAATAGCTAATGCATTTAACAACAGAGCACAATGAAAACAGGACCAATTATACCAGTATCTGTGGGCAGTGTATATGAGAATCTTGCTATTCCTTTCCCTCCATACTGTTGTGCTCAGAAAGCTAAGCTATTACAAAACTGGAAGCTCCAGGGACAGCTTTCGGAAATGAGAGCAAGTCTGGGAGTGACAAAACAAAGTATTGAGATAAACACCCACCATTAGCACAGGCAGTTAAACCTCCATTTCCTAATCCTCAGCTGGACTCCAGAGGATATTAACTCTTAGCTTACTAAAGTGCAGGGCAATAAGATACTGGATTAAGCTGGAATCTCATTGCAAACCTCAGATTATTAATAATTGCTGCATGTTATTTTTCTACTGATCTAAACCTAATGAACTATTCAAACACAGCAGGGTGAATAAAAAACATATAAACCAAAACTAATATCAGTAACAGTTTAATAAGTTTTAGTAATGAATTTTAGAAAGGAGAGAAACTGGTAAATTGTGAGACCAGTAAAGAATATCTGCTCTAAGTCAATAAGTTATAAGTAGTTTTTGGTAAAACAATTACATAAATAGTTTTCTTTGTCCAATTTTTCATAGTACATACTTTTTACTAGAGTATCAACAGAACAACAACAACAACAAATATACATATATATATATATATATATATATATATATATATATATATATATATATATATATATATATATATATATATATATATACATATATATATATATATATATATATATATATATATATATATATATATATATATATATATATATATAGATAGATAGATAGATAGATAGATAGATAGATAGATAGATAGATAGATAGATAGATAGATAGATAGATGATATAATATTTTTAGAATATGCAGTTATGGAATAAATGTTTTGTTGTTGTATATATTGCCTTCCAGCTGTGAAAACATTCCAGGGCTCTTTGTTTTGTTCCAACCATGTGGTATTGCTGAAATCAGCAAAACCTTCTCTAAGAAACAGAAACTGCTATTGCAAAACTTGAATATATTACTGAGCATTAATAGTGCCTTCCATGATGTGCAATTTTATCATACCATGACCACTCATGACCCCCATCACAAACAGAAAATTTTCCTTTGGCCCGAAAGATACAAAATTCATCATTTCAAAAAAAGAAATTAAATATGTCAGATGTCAATGAGAATGTTGCTCCCCTCAGCTGAATTTTGGTTAAGAGAAAGCAGCTTTATATCTTGACTTTGCTATTATACATGTTCTTTTCCATGCTAATTTAAACTTTCTGGTGATGAACTCTGGTGTTGAGTCTTCCTAAGCCAATGCAGCACCTTAACTGCTTTTTAATGTGTTAAATGCTCTTCAGATATATGTTCTTACATTCTCTCATTCCTAAACTACTGGCTTATATAATTTTTTTCACAGTGTTGAATTTATCTTTACCCATCTTTGTTTTTCAAAGACTTGACACATTACAAAACTGTTACCAGCTGATGTAAATTGATCTTTCATGTTAAAGCCATTCGTACTTTAGCATGCATTTGTGTAAATTAATTAATTAATTCATTTTCTTTACTCCCTAGTCGAATTAAGCGTCACAGGGAGCTGGAGACTATCCCAACAATCATGGAGTGAGAGGTGGGGTACACCCTTAACAGGTCACAAGTCCATCGGAGGTAAAAAAAAAATGATTGCCATAAGACTCAAAAAGAGCATAACTAAAAATAAATAAATAAATAAATAAAAAATAGTTGATAAGTGTAAGTTATTTGATTCTTCTGTGTCTTTGTAGGTTGAATGACCTTTGTTTTTTTTTAACTTGCGCACTTTCTAAGAAAATGACTAAATCACAGTGGTGTTGTAGTCTGTTAACACTAGGTACTGTCGAGCAGACGGACAAATTTCATCTTCATCCATTATTTTGATTTATATAAAGTCAGATAAAGCTTTAATTTTTATGGGCTTAGTACTCCAAGATTAAAATTATTTTCAAATTATCCTTTAATTGAATTTAAAGAGGGTGAAAACCCTCAACTTAGTCGTTTAGCAATCAGTTGAAATGGGAAATGAAACTACTTGACAATTTAAAGTGATTACAGAGCTCTTTTTTTATTCTAAACTGCTATTTGTAAATAAAAGAAGGTGAATCCAGGTCTGCAGGATTTCTTTTCTCATGCAGCCAGAAAAGGTCATTGCATTTTATAGGCGTTTCATAAGGAAGTCCATTGGATTCACTGCAAATTTAGGGGGGACTTTTTTCTTGAGTCATATCATCTATAAGGAATTATCACTCAGACAGATGAATTGTGGTGCTACTACCCTGAATTGGTTGTTTTCCATTACTTAATTAACACTTTATCATTTCTGCAGAGTTACAAATTAAACTTCACTTTTTAAAAAGCTTTTATTATATACACTACTAGTCAAAAGTTTTAAAACAACTTTATGTTTACTGATCTTTGTTGAAAGTCAGAGGGAGGTTGTCCATAAGTTGTACAATAATTCAATAATTTACATAATCCTGGAAAAGAATAACAGCTTTTCACTTAAAATAAATATTCATTCATCAGCCTAACCACTTAGTCCTATTAAGGGTCGCAGGGATGCTGGAGCCTATCCTAGCAGTCTTTGGGCAAAAGGCAGTGTACACCCTGGACAGATGAATAAATATGAAATGCTAAATTAAAAATACATACAAAGTGTCTATTTAGCTTTTTCAAATAAAACACAACATTATAACTTAGGTCTACACTGACATTTCATTTAAAAGCTGTAAATACAGTCAGTTTAACATCAGATGGCAGAAATATATTGACCGTTTTGTCCCACTAAGCTATTTTAAGAGTTAAATGAAGATAATTAGAAGCACTCAGACAGCACAGATCTCCACCAAGCCATTGTAATTTTTCTTTTGTGTTCATTGCCAATGATTGTAAGCATTATTTTCAAATTAAAAGCTCTAATGGCAAAATTATGCCGATGTCCCTATTGCAAGGGATTCTTTTAAAAAAATTCCTAGATTCAGGTGATCCCGATCACTCCCAAAAGGTAATCATTTTTGTCTTAATTCATTTCCGAAATTCTTGGAAATTTAAACAGAATCCATCCCTAACTTTTTGATTTACGTTGCCAAGAGACAAAGACTGAAAGACTAAGGCCACTGAAAACATAACCTCCACATTGGTGGAGGCTATGTTTTCAATTATGACTGTTATGTAAAAACCTGACTCTAGCAAACTGCGAAATGTTTATTACCATGACTCATTAATGTTTATGAGCTTTCATTTGCAACAAACATCACAGGCAGTGAAGATGAAAGTGGTACTAAATCAAGAAGATCTGTATCTGTGTTGACTAAGCCTCTAAATCTGACACTACTAATGACTTCCTGACTACGTAGATGCACCTGTCTCTCCAACCTAATGAATTCTTGAAAAGCTGGAACATTTCTGTAATGTAACCCTGTGGAACTGCGATAGTACAACATGTAGCCTTATTTGTGAAAATTCTCTCATACAAAATGGGCTTCTGTAACCGTATGAATGTGGGATGCTGATTTGTTTCCCAGAAAATGTGAGAAGCCTTACTTTAAGTCTATGTCTGAGACTCTTAATAGCTTCTCTGCATAAAAATGCATTCTGGCCCATCATTCGCTCTAATCTCTCTGACTTTCGTGACAAGAAATACCACCTTCCATAAAAATGGAGTCTCTCATCACAATTTCCTTCCATTGCTTCACCTCCGTTTTCTGCTCAAGTTACACCCCTATAACAATGAGCGTTTGATACACTTTCTTTAAAAGAGAAATACATTAATGATGCTCCGTGACAGTCTGCATTAATCAGAAGGGGCTCCCCCTGAACACAAGTCTTTATCGGCCATCGATTTTCCAGTGGGTTTATGGCGAGCGACACACGGCGAGAGCTCGTCGCCGGGCGGCTGCTGGGAAACACATTACGGGGCTGTCAGTTGTCTCGCCATGCATCCTGCATCATTCTTTAAGCACATGAGAAGTTCATTACACCACACAGCTCTGACAGTGCATAGGATATTAGGGGCTGTGTCCCATGTGCACATTCCTAGTGGATGTGTAGCATAGCATGCATAACAGAGACTGAATCTAAACATGAGTTTATATAGATTTAAAACAGAAAGGCCATTACTAAAGTTGGAGATGGGCTTCAGGAGAGGAGCTTAGGGCCGATTTGAAAGTTCCAATTTGCCGTTTTGTCATTATCATAATAATCAGCTTAAGGTTGTAAGATATACTTCGATTACTCCCCCGTTTCTCCCTACATATTGTCGTGCCAAATTAAATGATGCTGCAGCAACAGTTTCCTCAGGCACTCGTGTACATACCACATGTCTCATGTTGACCAAAATGATTCCTCACCTAAAAACTCTCATGCTGTTTTGATTTATGATGCTTCACAACCACTAAAATTCAATTTCAGCAAGCATTGCATGCTTCTGATTGCCATGTAAATGAGATAAACTGATAGCAATTTATTCAAGGATCCCACCTCTCCTCCTTTTTCTCTCTCTCTCCTCTTTCTGCTGTTCCTTTAACAGGAGACACAGCTCACACCTCAGACTTGGATGAATCCAATATTTAAGCGATACGTCTGTATTGCAGAGCGTTCAACAGAACAGACAAGCTGATGCTAATAGAAAACCTTGCAGAGAACAATGAGATAGATAGAAAACAATGTGCATGTTTGATGATGTGAAAAATATTCAGATTGCTCTTAGACTTCCTCCTTAGGAAGTCCAGGACTAAATAGATATGGGATATTCACTGATGATGTCTGAAGATGTTTGATAAAGCCAGCTGTCACTCAGTAAAGACTTCTCATGTGAGATTCTCCTAGGAGATGCACATTAAGAGCTAAGTAATGTAAAATAAAACTCAAGTACGGCCGCTGTGAGTTGCAGTCTGCTTCTTTGCATAGTTATGGTTGTGCATCTCATCATACACTGTCAAAATATAATTGATGATGTCTAATCCAGAATATTATCTCCTATGACTATCACAACTGCAGCCTATGTCCCCACATACTACTCCAACAATAAAAGGAGCGCCACTTATCGCACACCACTTATCTCTGTGATGCTGATGATGTTCCCTCTGTACAACAATGTGGCCAACAGACCCATTCAGACTTTAAAGAGGAGCTGTCAGAGACCGTGATAAAAAAGTATAATGATTATAAATGCTAAGCCCCATTTAGGAGGCGTCAATGCCATTGTTGTTGTTATCCAGCATATCAATCTTGTTGATTGATCATCCTACTCTGGTGACATCAGTTTTATGGCCTCTGAAATGCGTCTCAGTGTTTTCACAATGCCATCCAATTAGGGCGCTCCATTCATCATTGGGCTGAGGAATCATTATTAATTGGGTGGAGAGCCGGCTGCCACTCCCCTGCTGAGGAGGGCCACATTCACTATTCATACAACAGTAAAATAAATGAGGGCTGTAAGGGTGAAATGTGCAGGGGGCCACATGGAGATCCAAAACTTTACACCTTTATGTACATCACAAACAAATTCAGTCACAGCCCAGAAGATTATTCTAATTATTTTTTGTGATGACTGAGGTGATTTTTGTGTAGAAGTGCAAATTCATCATTGATCAGGGAATAATAGAAATTAAACTGAAGAGAAAATTGTAAATACTAATCACAAAATGATTAGTTTCTGTAGTTGTCAGCCTTTGACATAATTAAGACTTCAGCCCATTCAGAGAGCATAAATAGTGTTTACAGTGTTGCTCAAATCTTACTTGTGTCTACTTTGGTGACTTAATTTTTTCACAACAAGGAAGCTGGTGAAACATCTGTGCCAAACTTAAAAACTTATCGGCTAAATCAGTTCAGCCAAATATATGTGTTCAAGTTTTCCTTGTCCTGTAGTCTTGCTCTAAGAAAGGAACCTGCTTCTTCATAGATGTGGATAACTTTTGCTTAGTTTTGTAAGTTTTCCCATTTCAAAACAAAAATGTAGCAATTCGATGTTTTTTAGTACCTTCATTGCCTGCAGATAAGCCATCTGGCTTTGTGATGCCTGTGCTCTTTTTCCGTCTGTGTTTCTTGCGGTTGGCGTGTGGTGAGGGAGGAGGCTCGAGTTTGGGACTAGTCGCACTTCCCATATTGGAATTTGCAGGATCGCTCATTCCATTGGCTGAAAGAACACAGAGAAAAAAATGCAGTTTTTAGTATTTATATTAAATACTTTTTTCATTTGACTGTGGAGGTAAATTTCATCATGAAGCTATACCTCTCCAGGTGACAGTGTAAAGAAAAAAAAACACAAAGCAAATTCAGGTGACAACAAGAGGCAGATTTTATTTATTGAAGTAGTTAGTTAGATCTCTAACTAATGGTAAGCCATTATTATAAAGATGTATACCAAGTTTAAATTTAATATTTGATTCCACATAAATAAGCCATCAGTAGTAAAAATTAACAACCAAAAGTTATTCAAAAACTGTTAAAAAACTTCTTTTAAATGTTTACACTTTTTGTTAGACAGTATGAATGAATGAATGAATGAATGAATGAATGAATGAATGAAGATTTGATCAAATGTATTCAACTGTGTTTTAAGAAACCAATGTAAATTACATTTTCTTTATGTTTTATTAGTTACTATGGTGATGCAAAATATATGCAGGGAATGTATGCTGAACAATAAACTGTAGAAAAGGACCTGTTAGGTAAAAATAAATAATTAAATAAATAAATAAATAAATATCCTCCAGAATTTGTTATAGTAGATACTTTTAGTATAATGCTGGGTCTACGTGAACTGTGACAACTGAAGCTGTTTTCAGACAAGTCCTATTACTCTTCTATCATCCAGAAAGTCTGAATATAACACCGTCCTACTGGACTTGGTGTGGAGGTTTCCTTGCCTGATCCCTAATTCGGATTCTAGAAATGATCCGAACCAGCCTGTGTGAATAAATCAGGTTGTTTTCTGGAACTGAGCGGGTTTCTCAGTGACATTTGCTGATTTATTTCTTCATGTTGATTTCCATTCTTCTTCCACTACTGTACACATGTAAAAAAAAATACACATGCTACCTATAACTGTAGAACAACAGCCAACAGCTGTGTGGACGAGAAATTAAATTTCCAAATTTTGAAAAAAACAAACAAAAAAAAACACTGCCTAATAAAATGCACAATGTCTTCAAATCACTGTGTTTTAACCAGGGAAGTGTTTTGTGTTGTAGGAATGCTTTTAGTATGGTCAATCTCTTGTCGAGCACAAAAGCTAAATTTTATTTTTAAAAAAAACAAAAAAAAAAGGACTAAAAAATATCGTAGATCTGAAAAGTATGACAGTTAAAACTAAATCCAGAAAATGTGTAAATAGGTATCGTAAAGTATTGAGACAGATTAGAAAGATTTTCCTTTTTAAAAAATATACAGCTAGATGTTTCATTTCCACTAAATCATATGTATATTGAAAAGTGAGGAAATGTGAATAGATTTATGGTTCCTTAAGAAATCGAGTATTAATAATGACAATAAAGCTTTGTGGATTGTAAAGGTAGACATGTCACATACTAATAATGTGTCTACAGTAGGAAAAGTTGAAAAGTAACTCCAGCTTCAATAGGTGTGAAGGAAACGCATGGGGCTATCCATGAACAAATGGTTACCTAAGGTAGCCTGTGGCAAAGCTCTATATGACTGTCTGAGAGTGACAGGGGGCTAAGAGCTAGCTTTGTTTCTTGTAAGTGATTTTATAAATGTGATATTAACCTGTGCTACCGTTGGGCAGAGGGACAGGAGGGATGGGACGATAGGAGGGGGCTGTCAGCTTGCCATCTTTCTGATTTCCTGACATTTGACATCACTTTCCCTTCTTTTCCCCTCCGGATGCCATTAAGAATTGGAGAGCGGGGGCCAGGGGCCTGGGGGAAGCAGGGAGGGTGGGTCGGTAGATGGGCCCCATATTGCTCTCTTCTTACCACCCTGTGTGGTGCTGGCAGTCTCCTCCATTGTCTCCCATCAAAAGCTCATTGTAGTGTGGCAAACTCCATTCATTTCCCTGTGCACCGTCCCAGCCCCAGGGGTAGAATGCAGGAGGACAAGGGGCTCAGGGATTATTGCTGTTGTTGTTGCCAGTTGCACATGCTATAATGTGCGGCACTGTGCCATTAGCCAGTGTACAACATTAGGCCTAATTTGGTCATTACCTTTAGGGAGATGGGGCTATCTTGGAGGAGTAGGATGGGCTCAGCGGGGGACTGAAGATGCTTACATGGGGGGGGGGATTGAAGCTCAGGCTGGCGGATACACAGAGTGTAGGTGAAGTATAGGAAACCACACCTGTGATACACATCATTATGTCTATCCATGACTGAAAAATTAGCTTTGATCACTGCTAACGTATATAAACAGGAATATTATTATTAAAAATCTTAATTTATTTGATCTTCACAAATAAGAAAGGAATAAATAGTTGTGTGTTTCTTGACAAATAGCAATATCGATTGTACGTCATCACATAAAAAACATAACAGCGCTGCCTGATGTGGAGCATTCATATTAAGCTCTCTGGTTCTTTGAATGGCAGAGAGCAGCCACACATGTAGCAGCTCTTCGTCGAAGCGTCTGTTTCAATTTCCCTGCTCCCTTACAACAGCCCCCCTGAGACGAGTCATTAGCTGGCTCAGACAGCTGGGGGCACAAGGGTCCTCCATGTGCCTCCCCCCTTCCCTTACACCCTTCTGCCTCCCCCTCCCTCTCCATACCATCGTCTGTCCCGCCAGCACAGCTCCGTATGGCGGGTGGAAGACGTGAGCTTGAACCTGCCTCCAAAGTGACAGCCAGCATTTGTTTAATGTCGCTTGGGGTTAAAGGGGAGGGCTGCCCCTTGGGGGGCCCGACCATGTCATAAACACCTCTAATTATCAATTTCTGCCCCTAATGTTGTGGAAAATGACCCAATCTCTGCTCATTTTGCACCTGAAACATTTATGAAGTGATGCTCTGTTTGCGTCCGACTTGAACAAGATTGTAACATAAAGGCAGAGAAGCAGAGAGTAAAACTACAAAGCATCACCAAGCAGCAACAAGAAAGCATCAAATATCTAAAAGCTTGATTTCCTGTAAGCAATTCTTAGCTAAACTGTGCTTGACTGCCAGGTTGAATTAGTTAAGATTAAAATGATGAAGTTGAAAGTACACTGACTCAGAAAGCCTAAAAATCACTACGCCATTATTAGCTAGCTTTTAGTGTGTATGAGGGCCATCAGGACCAAGCTGGGTAATGAGGCACACTGGGGATCAGGAGACTCTTTACCACTCAGCCAAGATCACCTGGGCAGCAGAATTGGTATCAGCCTAACCTGTGATTACAGTGTATTACACTCCCTCCATGGAGTTGACAGTTTAAACATGCTTCAGGATGAAAGTTGTGGGTGAGACAAAGAGGGTACAGTTAACAGCTTCCTGCCTTTACCAGAGCCCCACAGAGAATAAATGAAAATTTAAAAAAAAAAGAGAAAGAGAGAGAGCAAGCAGAAAAGAGGGCGGGTGAAGGGGTGGGAGTCATTTCATTCTTATTCAAGAGGCTCAAGGTAAGGAGCACCATGATTTTGCCAGGCCCCTTGACATGCCAGCCCTGCCTGTCCTCAATCAAAGCCAACGGCTGCAATTAATGGCAAAAATTAGAAACAATCACCGCCTCCCCCTTATTATCCTCAATTAGAGCATACTAATCAAGGCCTGATCGCGCTCTGCTGCTCTCTCCAAACTAAATGTCAAACTTCATTACGGCCTGGAGTAGAAATCAAACGCCCCTCATGCTATCACCTTCACAACGGGAGGCCGACGCATAAAGCACAGTGCCACGGGAAAAGGCTATCTGTGCATTAAGCACCTCCATGCTGATGTGCAAACTTGTGTGAGAAAAAAAAAGCACTTATATTTGTGGAAAATTAACACACTGCAGCACAGAGTTAAAGATAACAGTTTAAACTTTTTTATGCATCATTGATAAGCAATATGACATGATAAATATTTTTTCAAAGGAAAACAATAAACTCATTAGCAAATCAGTGTTTATAAATTAGTGTGTTTTTTTTGGAAAGAGGAAATGGTGTGACTGCTTTGTTAAAAACATTTAGAAACCAAATGATGTAAAATTATCCATCATTACTGGAAATAAACAAATCTTCAGATTTATGAGCTAAGAAGAAGAGAAATTATTAGAATTAACAATGAGAAAAATTTGGCTTTACCGAACGATAACGTGAAAACTGAAGTTCACTTTGAAAGACTATTTTAATGATTCTTTAAAGATTTCTCATATTTTTCTAAGATGAGCAAGGTGTCCTTTTTGTAGACTTTAAGTTACTGTCATCAACAATCCCATCACATTTCTCAGACGACTGTTTTGGCTCATTGCTTTTAATCCAGGTTCAAAGATTGAGGTGTGCAAAGGAGAGCAGGGTCTAAACAAGCACTCGGTAAGATTAGAATGGGTGTCTTTATGAATGCGATTGATAAAAAAAGATTGGGCAGGGATTTAATCAAAAATCGGCGCTCAATATTCAAGAGATGTTACAACCTCTGCCTTATGCCTTTGCTCAGTAGGTTTACAAATGAGAGCATTCTTTAAATAATATGGAAATGGTTACCTGGCTAAAATGCATTCATTCTCTTGTGAGTCATCAATCTGCTGTTTTTGCATCACATTTTATGTTATAACCTGCAACCTTCACCAAGGATAATGGAGTGATTGGGCTCGGTTCAAGTCAATTCAAATGGATAACATGAGCAGCATTCACTGTGGAACACCCTCTATTGATTATTGAAGATGCATTACAGTGAAAGATAAAATGAGTGCATTTCAATCAAGTTTATATTTCCTTATAGTCCAGCCACACTTTGCGCGACAGATGCAGCCTGCTGCTTTCATTCAGATTCTGAAATTAGAAGAAGGCATAAAAAAATCAAGATTTTCAGACAAAGTTTTCAAGCTTCAAAGCTGCTGCTGCTCCTGCAAAGTCTAATTGCCTGCACTCACTATGCAATGATTACAGAGACTTCTCTTCTTATAACATAATCTATCATTTCTACTATTGTTTTCAGTTCATTTGCCCCATTCAAGCTCATTTGTGGTTACCTTAAAAGTAGCATGAAAATAATTGAAGAAAGCAGAATAATGGAGCAACTTGAGAATCTGATTTAGTTGAAGACTGGGAGCTGGTTAATGAGCTATGCTAATATTGGGGGCTTTTCAGTTTTAACAAATATTAAGAAGAGGAGATTCTAGCTCTATTATTTCTACGGCTGCGATGTTTAGGAAGTTTTTATTTGTCCGGCAGTTTGGCCGCCACGTTCACAAACATCCAACTATGAAGCCTTTTCTTTTCCCTTTGGCCCATTATAACAGAGAGACAAACACCCCTCATGGACAAAGCTCACATACAAACAGCCACACTACAACATACAGCAAGAGCACATACACAGCACACACTCATGCTCATTTATTTGAGGACCCCAGGATTCTAAGTAATTCTGCTTTGGGCATGCTGCTGATGGGAGACGGTGGTAGAGGGAGATGGAAGTGCCTGCGTCCAGGCAGAATTGATCGTTCGGCAGCTCCAAATGAGAGACAGGCTTGTCTGCGGAACCACGAGGGCCGTGCAGTTGGACTCCAGCAGCGCTCGTAAAGTGCGCTCTTTAAACTGCCGGGGCCCCTGGGAGCCCATGGGGAGGGGGGGAGCCGCCGTCGTGCTAATGAGAACTACCAGAGTGCAAACATGCATGGAAATGACTGTTATTCTGTTGATGTGCATTTAAGTGCTTTTTTACTGCCAACCACAAAGAGAGGGAAATAACTGGTGATGAATGGTACCCCCGAAAAGCATTCATTTTCCTCTTCGGAAGAAAGGAGAGGAGGGGAGGAGGCAGAAAGTAAGATGGAAGGTAAAGACAGGATGGGTTGGAGGGGGGTGGGGGGCATATATGGTGAATATATTATATTACTTCACTCAAGTACAGTGACAAGCAGGCAGTAAGTGGAGATGCATCAATGGCAGAAAGTTAACCTTCACCGTTCCCCTCGTCTGAACATACTGCTTCTTTCAAAGAGCAACAGCCAAAAAGGTCACTGCGATCACAGCTCTGATCACCTAATCATGAAAATGAGGCTGATTTCACCTGTTTTTTTTTTCTTTTTTTTCTTTTTTAAAACGTCTGTAAATGGCAGATCTATCACAGCACAATTTTCGAGGCCTCCTCTTTGTCTTAATTCAATCTAGCCTTTGTGGGAATACTTTCTGAACATCTGCGAGCGTGCAAAACGCTTACGGGCTCCGCTGCTTGTACTGGTGTTGATGGCTTCATTCCACTGGTCAGCACTGGACACGGAGAAGGACCGCTGGTGCATGCCATCCTTACTGCCACCGAACACCGACGCGCCTGTCTGCAGGGATGAGCTGCTGTTTGAATGAGGAGCCCCTGAATCAAAAGAAAAAAAAACAAAAAAAAAAACACAAATAAAATTACATTAGTTTCTGTGTAGTTGTTTAAATTCTTCGCAAAGTCGGGCAAGAATGTTTTCATCAAGTCTTATGACAGTTTTTTGTAGGTTTTGCAGTCCGGAGATGCTGCCACCTTTCTATGCGAACATCTTTATGCACATATCTCTGTCAGTCAACCAACCAACCAACCCCCCCCACCCCCTCAACACACTCACACACACACACACACAACCCCCTTCTCCCTCTGCCTCTAATTAGCCCTTAATTAACAAGATACACTCTGAACGCTAATTATCTCGCCTCATCCCTCTGACTGCCACATCGATCTCCACTGGCGTCAGCAGGCGTTCTCTCCCTAACTTCCAATCAGGCGAGCCACAGACGCCTGGCTCTCTTTACTAATTCATGGGCAAGGCTGCGCCATGTGGGGTCCTTCCCTCCTGTTTGCAAGCAGTTGGTACCGCGCATCCTAACTACTCTGACAAACTCATTGACATGCTTCATGTCATGTCATGGATTCAGATTACCTTCGGAGCTGAATGGCATTGTGTCACATACAACAAAACAGATTTTAAGGACATATTCTAGCTAAGAAAAAGTTCACACACGTAGCTACACATCAAAAACAGTTCAAGCTAATTAAGCAACAGAAAATGCACCGAAAGGTTCAAAATTAAAAGGCTTTATGTTGGAAAACAACACAATTCACTGATTTTCTCCACAATGCTTTTCATCTCGCAGGTATAACACATCAAGACCTTTGATTTAATCATCACAATATCACATTCTGATTGAGGTGACAATAACAGAAAATATAGTGTGGCTCGTGTGTAAAATAAACTAAGCGGCACGGGTGCTTGTTAGGATAATATGTCCTGCTCATTATCTAGAGTAATAAGTGTATCAAATTCACATAATCATGTCTAATTAGTATCAGTAATTATCTTGTTGGGCCCAAGAATATTAATCTTCAGGTCCCAGAGGGGAGGGAGCAGAATCGCAGCAAGAATGGGAGACAGAGCGAGGGAATCATGCTGAGGAGCACCGACTAAATTAGCATGCTGAAATCAGTGGAGAGGAGAAGGAGGAAGAGGAGGAGGAGGAGGAGGAGGAGGAGGAAGCCTTGGAGTGGAAGAACTGAGATGAAAATTTGAAACTTTGCTTTGGAAAAAATGGTGGATGAATATTATACGAAATAAATGTCTAAAAGGAAAGATATGTGTGTAATATTATCTGTAAAAGTGTTAAGTAAAACAAGGCACTGTCACATCATTCCAGTTAAGACCTGCTATTAAACAGATACAGGATACTTCACTGTTTAAATGCACAGTTTTAATCTATTTTTTTTTTCCAAATACAAGTATGTCAGTGTGCAGTTTGACTCTTTCACACTAAAGAGAAATGAAGCCCAATGAAAAAAAAAAAACAGAAACATCAGAAGATAACTACAAGGCAACTTTAACTGATACTTAAAATTCAACAATCATGTCTAATTGTCAAATTGGATGCTAATGATTAATGAATTATACATGGCACTAACCATTAGTCCCCAGAGACCACTCCTGCATAAAGGGAAGGATAATGTAATTACAGTGGTGAAATAATCAGCCTGTGGTATTAAAAGAAAACTGCTCTTACAGCTCCAGCCAGGCCTGACTTCAGTGCACTTCACACATATAACTGAGATGAACTGACAGAGGTGACGCTGATAACTGCAAACTGAACTCTAGTGGATCTAAATTTGCACTAAACTAGTCATACGGTCAACACTGACATAATAGTGTCAAGTGTACAATGTGCATTTAAGTAATATGTCTCAAAACAGCAAAATAAATACATTGAAAAATCATACTTTCCACGAATTGTAGAAACAAAATATATATAATAAAATCCAACACAGTGAAAACCATGAAATATGAACAGTGGTGACATGTGTTTAATTTAAAACTACTTTTACTTAATTTCTTAGCTGCAATCATAATTTATTTTTTCAATTTAGAAACGAAGAAAAAATTATTTTGAAAAACACCATCAGTAAAACAGCAATTTTTCTAGTGGCAGTTGAATCGCAGCTAAAGTAGCTTACATATCAATAAATGCAAAGAAGTACTTTTATTTAAATAACATGTGATAGTTTAACAGCTGCTAAATAAACTTTTTTCCTAATTTAAATGGTCATTTACAGGTTAAGGAAGAGAAAAATTTCGGACCTGTTCAGGAGTAATTAATGATTTAATCTAATGATGGATAATAAAGCTAACTGCAGTCTTTTTGCTGTTTAATAACACTTTAAATTTTTATTTTGGTGTAAAAAAATACATCAGAGTATTCTGACAAAACAACTCTTATTTTTACATTTTTTCCCCCAATTCTTCTTAAAGCAAAATCTGAGAATACGTTTACTGCTATACCATTGAAATAAACATCACCATATTTTTTCAAAGATACTGTGTATTTAACTCTTGTTCAGTTCCGTCTAACACTAATGAATTCTTCAAAGTACAAAATCCCCACTGCGGACTGTATCATCATGTGTATAAAGAGGTAACAAAAGCCATATCATGTCTACTGCAGGCTATCTGGGGCTTGGGTGTTAAGTGGAGGCGATGGATTAGCAGGGAGCAGCTATGCCTTGCTTCTCATTTCTCTTTAGGCCGGGCCGTCAGTGGGCTGATGAGCCGTGGCGAGGCCTGACCCCTCCGTGGAGTTGTTGCCATTATGTACAAGTAGTGAGATAATGAAGCATTCATGCTAATGTGGGCCAAGCAACACATCATCTGCAGCTGTGTAATCCACCACCATCATCACGAGCAATGCCCTGATGTCCCCCTGCATCTCTTATACTGCTGCAGCAGCAAGCCCTCATCACCAGTCACTTAAGACACTTATATTCATGTTTGTGCATTAATACAGCAGTTTTACAAACTATACAAAGCCCATTAGACTTAAATTATTTGTTAGCCTTTATATTTGCCAATACACCTTATTTTAGGAATAGTTTATCAGACAACTTAAAACAGGATTATTTGTCCTTATAACATATAGAGATATAAACTATTGTAGCAAACTAATTAGGTGCATTTGACACAGTTCATCTATTTATAAACTGGTAATCTGGCTAACCCAGGAATCAGATTAAAGAGGATGGTAATATCTACTCAATAGTGCCTTTAATAGGCCACAAAGAGCCTATGATGTAAACACAGAGGCCTGATGTTCAGATCGACAGAGCCTGCTGGTCAGCTATGTGTCCGTTTGCTCTTTTGCGCTGTGCAAAGTAGAGAATAACAACTGGTACAAAGACAGGAGAAGCTGGAACATTTTCCTCAATTTTCCTATGGAGGGTGAGAGTCTCTCTTTCTCCCGTGGGATTGATTAGTAGTGACTGGGCCCATTAATACTTTGATACAGTGTATCTGTCGCCGGTGACACGGCAGGACGCATGTTAACGGGGACGATCATATTTAAAATGGTTCCGCTTAGCACCCAGCAAAGGAATTAAATCTGGCCGCTCGGCAAACTCATGGGCGCATGCGTTCTCACATTTACTCAATGTCTTCTCATCCTGTCCTCTTTATCTTCCCATCTCCCCCATCCACTCCGCCCCTACAGCTCTCAGTCGCTATCCCTCTTCTCCCAGTGATTATAAAGGTCTTTAGATCTAAAGAATGAATGAATAACCAAAGGCAAAGACAAGGCTTGTGATTTAGACGCTGTGAATGAAAAATTACCCCTTTGTTCCCTTCATCAATTGCATGTCTAATGAAATCAAAATCCCAATCGCATAATCAGAAGAGGGTCCTCCACCCGGAGAAGGACCTGATGTGATTTGTAACCTTTCTTTTCCTAAGTGGAGATTAAGGCAAATCTCCCTCATATTGTTCCCTGATGCAGAAATGGATTGTGACTTAAAATCTTGGGAATTCATCACTAAGGAGATTTTTCAAAGAAACAAACATCTTTGTGTAATAAAAAAGGAACAAGAAAAGAAAAAAAGAAGAGTTTGTTGTTTTTAACTCGTAACAACCTTATCTGGCCTGTTTTTTTCCTGCTTCTTTGTCCACCCCGACGGCCTCAACCCAACGCTCAAGGTTGGCAGTCTGTGGAACGAAACAACCTCCATCTAATGTCCTGTGCTATGTAAACTCCTACATCTTTCTGATTTTGACTGATTAACCCATTCAGCAGAGGCTGCACCTTGGCCAGATTTAACAGTAACCTGCCTGGATGGTCCTCATTGTCCCGTTAGACCTGTCTTTGGCAATGAACCCCTCTCAGCTGTTTAGCTTTAAGCTGAGTGGCGCAAACACTGTTCCCATTTCACAGCTGATGAGGGACCCGGTCTCCCTCGAGGGATCACTTTGCTAATTAGTATTAATTACACTTAATCCTAACCCCTAAATTCAATCACTGGTTTCCCCTCTATATGCCTGCCAGAATCTCAGCAGTCTCTGGTGGTGCAGCTTTCAGGTCTATTTTTAATCCTAAAGATGGGCAAACCCTGGTATGATGCTCTGAGACAAAACCCCATTTTATTGCTGTGACCCTGCCACTACATTGGATGAAAAATAACTAGGTCAGAGTGACACTAAAGACCCTTCTTTTACGTTATCACATCTTAAACATGAGCATGATGCTTAAAAACACATTTAATTCCCTCTTTAGTGATCTGAAGAATTAATAGATTTGTCATAGATGATCATTAACTTGTCATTAAACTAGATGCCTCCTTTTGTACAAAGCAGCTAATTTGCATGAATGACAAAGAAAATGTAGATTATGAACCTGTTGGGAGCAATTTTTATGATTAATAGCAAATAGTGGACAGCAAAAAATTAGCACAGTAATAAAAAACTAATCAAGTAATTATTCTATATTCTACCTATGATTTGTTATTTCGTCAGCGCTATGATTGACATACAACAAAGATGCTCATTTGTGTTCTATGTTCTGCAAAAAAGTAAAAAAGCACAACCGTAAGTAACAAAAGTACTAGCTAAAATACTAGCTAATAACATTTGAGTGGATTTACTGATTGAACAAAAGTGCTAATATTCGCGTCAAATTCCACTATAAGGAAACCAACTAACGAGAACAAGCACAGGTCCTAGCTTTGTAGAGGGCGTTTTCTGCCACCTTAACTTGTCCTTTGTCTCTTGGAAGGGGAGTCAATGGTAACATTACTCTGCATCCCCTCATCATTGTTGCTTTGTTTATTTATCTTTTAGGACTGCTGTCTGTTTTGAGAAAGAGGATGTCTCCACAATATGTACAACAACCTGAAAAGTATACCACTCTTGTTTGTGTTGGTGCTGTGATAGTCTTTTCTGTGAGCTGTCTTGTACTGGTGTGACAACAAATGTTAACAATATAAAAGGACTTAGCCCATCTATTACTTGTCCTTACTGTGTGTCCAACTGTGTATTGTACCACAGTTGACCTCTTTCCAGTTTCATCTAACTTTCAACCAATCACAATGTGACCCAATACATGGTGTTAATACAAAAGGGAATATGGTGTTAGTTTCAGGAGGACATGCAATCCTGTCTTATTAGGTTGTATTTACACTTAACAGTTCAGTTGGGGGTAGTGATCTGAGTTTGCTTTCACACTTTACATAATGAACTAAAGCTTTTGAACAACCTAATCCCGTTTTGCTTGACGTAGCGCTGCATCAAAAGTTACTGAAGAAGAAGAACATACAAACGAGAACCAAGAAACTGTCTGTAAATCCTAAATGCTGCACAGAATATTTCTACAAGACAATCTCTTAAATCATGTCATATGCCCCAGTTATAGTGTGTTGTAGTGTATTTCTCTTCAGAGACAGATCTCTGTTTATATTACCTTTGTTTCTTTATGGGCTCTAGCTCATGAACAGCATTTGTCCAAACAGCAGGAATTAGTAGGATGACTGGAAATAATCACTTTAAATGAATGTAACACATTATCCTGTAATACTCCTTTATCAGCAGAATGTAGACCAAGATGCACCTTGTGTGATGGTGAGCAGAGGCTTGTGAGTTTTATTTTGAGCTTTAGATTGTAACTGCTGTGAAACGACCTGTAATTGTAATTATATTCTTCTGTTTCACCCCTAGCTGTGTACCTCTCAGTTCTTAGAAACCACAGCTCTCTCTGCAGCGTACAGGAGGAAGAGCTAAGTTTGAAATGCTAGCCTCACAGACAACAAAGGTTTATTATAACTTTAAAGCAAATTAAACCTAAATGTAATCTTCTACACCACCTCAAGAGACTCCATTGGATCTCTAATTTCAAGCAGCCCAACTGTACCCACACCGTAAGCTGTGCATACCAACCACACAAACTACACCTGGATTTATATCCCAGTGAAGACAGTTGCTTTGAGGAGACACTGTAGGTAGACTCTAATTTACCACATCTTCACTTCACTGAGAGAGTAGAAAATCTGTAGACATGGAAAGCCTCAACATGGCTCACTTAGGGCACATTCACATCACATCATTTGATTTATATCATAGTGCATTTGGTCAGAAAGTCCGCTTTATTTGGGAAATGTGAATGCGCCAAAGAAACTCGGGTCAAAGAAGCGGACTCAGTCTGCCTACAAATGCAAGTCTTGGTCTGTATCAAGTGGATCAAATCCAGGAAGCGGACTACAAAAAAAGTTACTTCCTGCATTTGGCAAAGTGTTTGCCAAAGACAAACAATAAGAGAAGATAAAAACCCTAAAACAGCAATAATTTGGCTTCCATGTTTAGCTTGCCAGTGGAGGAAACAGTTTTCTTCTTCATGTGGGTCTTTTCCTCTATTTTGCTAAATAATAGTGCAGCAACACCTTTGGTGAGAATGGGAATATATTATTCTAAAGGGTTGTCTGCATGGACACACCACCATACAACTGATCCGAGTCCCCAATTGGACTGAGTCTAGTGGACTATCCTGATGTGAATGCACCCTTAAACTGATGTATAAAAAGGACTTTGCATTTGCAGAGTCCCAGTCAGTTTAAATATGCAACAAAGTCTTATGTCCGAATCAAATATTTTGGTCAGGTACACATCTTATGTAAAAGCTAACTATAATGAGTAAGAAGCATAATGCTACTCATGATATCTTATGATATTATCAAGATTACCTTACCTTTATGAACTTTCAGTTGTGGAAAAAAGTTTCCACCTCTGAAAAAATGACAACTTTATACAGTCAAGGAAGTGTGTAGTGGTTTATTTGTGCAATATTCCATTGTTAGGTTATTAAAAGATGTATTTATTTAGATTTTCTGCACATTTTAACAATATCGAAAAAAGAAAAAAATCAAATCAATTTGCCTAATCCTCAAACAACCTTGAAACAAGTAATCTTTTGTAGTTGCTGTAAATTTTGTCATTGTATAAATCTACTTAACTTAAACTCTATTCTAAACTATAAAATAGTTGATAAACATTTGAACCTTGCTATATAAGCACAGTTGCATCCATCAAATCTAGCTTTAAAGCTTTTAATGTGGCAAAGATTCAAACCTGTGTTTCCTATGCCCAGCTGCAGGGTGCTGCGGTCCTTGGTCAATCCGTTGGTTTTAGGACTAGCAGTGGGGGCCACAGTGGCCACAGCTCTGGGAGGTCGTTTTCCAGGTACCTTGACTGTTGTTCTTAGCAAGTCGATCTCTTTTCCATGTACATTTTGCATGTAGTCCTGTAGACAGATTGAAATGGAAAAAAGAAAAAAAGAAAAAAAGAATTTAAGGGGAGAAAACAGTATTAACTTGTGAGAGTCCAAATATTTCCCTCAGTTCAGCCACTTGATTACACACAGTGGGCCAACAAGAATCCATGAATTATGGAAGAAAAATAAATTAAAAGACTATTCAATTTCCATCCCCATTAGTCACAACCCATCTTAGACCTTGCGCTAAGGGTGCGTGATAGTGGAAAAATTATGGTAAAGCCATTATACATCACCTGTGCCCACGCAGACTTTTCAAACAGCGAGATGTTAGGCTTAATGAATGCAAACTGTCTCATTCGCTTTCAATTTGCCCATTTGATTTGGTTTAAAGCGGCTACAGCCCAAACGTGGGAAGTCAAGGTGAAAATCATTGGGCTCAGCAGAAAAAGAGCCAGAAAGAGGCAAGCTCGGCCTTTGCAGTCCCCCCACTGGCTCCTCTGCTTTATTACCGTGTCATAAAGCACTCATTTCTTTCCCAAGCCTCTACGCTAATTACCCAGTGAGCGCTCTCATTTCATTTTATTGCTGGAATTAACAGCCAGATCGAAGCGTGCAAAGCTATTAAGATGTGTGATTAAGCCACATTCAATTAGTTTCTACAAACAATTTAATTGATGTAGCAGATAGAATTAACAGAAGGTGATTGTGTGGATGGCTTGACTGACTGCGAAATTAAAGGTTCCCCTCTTCCACTCTCTGGCTGTCTCCCTCCTTTTTCCTTTCTTACTCCTTCTCTGCTCCACTGCTCAAAATGAGCTTGAGCTGTTACCCAGCTAATGTAACTGTCTGCCTTATTTCACCTCCTTCTGTAAGTCAACAGATTCATAGATTCATAGATTGCCCCGATGACCTGTAATAGCTGTAATGATCAAGAGATAGCCTGTTCAGTCAATTACATACATCACTGTAGCCCGGGACTGCTCTACTAATAACTGTCTGTAAATTAAACCACTAACACACTGTCAGGGCAGCAAGGCCCCACAGAAGGTTCATGCCCAACTACTAGACTGCTTTTCAAAGTGTGAGCTGTTTCATTAGACACAAGAAGTTGTCAGTATATTTTATTTCATGTGGGCAAATGATCTAAACATCCCAAGTGCAGGACTGAAGGAGTCATAGGGATTTGGGGGGGGGGATCACAGGGGCATCTCTAAGCGCAGAGCTGGGCTCCGGAGCTGTCTGCTGCCAGCCAGCCGAGTGTTTAAGAGGTATTAGCGGCCCAGCAGGATTCTGACAAAGATGGATGTGGGAGGGTGGTCAAGCTCTGCTGCCATGCAGTGAGAACCATTATAAATACAAGCCAGCGTGGAGTCCGGGTGCAGCGGGCACGCAGCAGCACAGCCATGTCTCCATTAGCTAGCACCATGGAGGGTGGGGAGAGATAACCACGAGGATACTTCACTGTTTTAGTTTTCTTTGTAAGTAAACCAAAATCTTAGGGTTAGCCAATATAGCCATTATATACAGCAGTAAGTTCCCACAGAAACTGTGCATACACACACCCTTCAGCAACGATGATAAAAGTAATTGCATTACAACAATTGTGCTCAGCAGTTGAAAAAGTCCCACATTAAGACCTCTAGCGGACCCCCCCCTCCCCAAGTACAAACAGAAATGTAACAAAACCATAATGCAGACTGGGAAAGAAAAGAGAAGGGAAGAAGGGGAGGAGTTGAAACTCACATGTAAGCTGGGATGGTAAGTGAGGACACCATTATCACACAGTGTGACATATTTCTTTTTCCACTCCTTGTTGAGGGATTTGCCACTTCGCTTCAGAAGAATTCCCTGTAAGAGATGAAGCACCAGCATGAGCACATGCGCTTCTAAAGTCAGCACGCTTGATAAGATGAGTCATTAAATACCATAAAACAGTCTTATGTTATTACAGATTTGTTATGGTGGCTACATGGAGAATTTTATTTGCATTATGTTAAATAAAGCTCATATAAAATGGCAATTATGAGATGATAAGCAAGCAATTATATGAAAGAATATGAGGAGATCTCAGTAATAGAAAAACGTAAGTATGATTTTCTAGTTATGAAGATTTTCATAAGTGTGTGATTTAATAAAAGTTATCTTTCTGTTGTGACCAACTTAATTTACAAACTTAGGTAAGTTCTTCTGGTGCAGAAACCATTCAGGAAGAGAGACAATCCAATTTGCCAGACCTCCTCCCTGCATTCATACACATTACATGCTGAACTCTGGAAGACCCCACAATCCTGGGATTAGAGAGTGTGATCTCTCCTCTTCAAAGCCCACTCAGCTCTTATTCTATTCTACTTTATCTTCTCGGGCCTTTTAGGGCCTCAGATGATTTCCTTATCTGCTGAGTAAATCCACTGGTAAACAATGCAGTTCCTCTGCTGGAGGTGACCAAACGCTGCTGAGTGCAGGGGCCAGGAGGCTTTTTGGGGTTAAATAGTGAGGAGGGGCCCGCTTAATTAGGGGATTAAGCCGGGTGATGTTTGTGCTTTTACAGCCTGGCCCTGTGTGTGACTATGTGAGCTGATAAAAAAAAAAAAAAAAGGTAGGGGTGGGTTAAAGGGTAGTGTTTTTGCCGGTCAGGACCGTCTTGCTGGGCTTAATCCTGATTAACACATCAGGAAGAGATGACCCTTGCTGACCTGGGCACCAGGCTGTTTGCCGACAATCATTCTAATCCAAAGCCCAATTCCTCCTGGTTGCATGCTGAGACTGAAGAATGAAGGCTTCATTCCTTATCAAAGTATATGTGTGGCTTTTCATGACCCATGTTTCTGTGCTGTTATGTAAATAACTTATTAACAAATAAAAAAAAATAAAAAAAAACAAACAAAAAAAAACAAAAAAAAAACAAATGACACATGTCTGATTGGAAACCCCTTGAAAGAAATTTTAAAATACAAGTTAACTTAAGTGAAATGGTGGGAAAATATGCAACATTCCACTCTGTCTCCAATCAGATACAAAACTTTGAAAGAGAAGAAACAACCAACCCACTGACATGTAAAAGAAGAAAAAGCAAAGGAAAGAATTTTTTCTGTTTTTTTGTTTGGTTTCACTAATTATTTTATGTTCGATTTTAATCACAATATTCCTACAAATGAAGAACACACAACTGTTTATTTATTAAAAAACTTTACAAGTAATTGTGAGAATTTCTTAAAAATTTGAGAAAGTATTATTTTACCATTTCCATCAACTTTCCCAGTAGCGCACATCATAATATGCATTAAAATATCCCAAAAGAAGGTGCGCCAATAAAAAAGGACTTCTAATCTATAATATAATAACTATGATAGCCTATAATATAATAAATAAATTACAGAGCAAAAGCACATATTTACCGATGTTTTCTTAAATTAGACATAAATCTTTATCATATCATAAACCACCATTAATGTTGTTAAAAGCAAAATTATTGAATATTTCTTCGAGACATCAAAGACATTAAGTGAACATCATTGAATTTCTTTTTTGTTTAGAGAAAAGGACCCGACCAGTGGATAAATACATTAGAATACTTTCCAATTTAAAGAAATCTTGAAGATAAATAATCTAAATAAATAAAGAAACAATTGAAAATAATATTTAAGAGCCTTTGTTCACCATTTCATCACTATTGATGGTGAAGATTTTTCAGGAAGAAACATTTTGTCCTTGGATCAATAAGTTGCTGACTGCCACAACTACTCTCAATTTAATCAATAAAAGAACTGTAAACACTTTTGAATGGCCCTCTAATCATACAAAGTAAATGATGCAGTCAAAGAGCCTCTGGCAACTTCATAATGCATGTTTTACAAGCAAATATGTTGCTCGTCTCTCGATCTTACTGGAGCATGCACAAATCTATACGTGCAATAAGAGCGTTGCTTGATATCTATCAGAGCTGCAATGCAGATCAATAAAAAGCTAATACAATTATGTGAAAATCAACTTTTTCTGCCTTTTTTTTAACAGATGCCCATTATGGCTGTTAAATGTACATCATTCATAATGCATGTCTAATCTTCTGACTTGAAGATAATACATAATGGCTCAGTCGGTTTTATTTTATTTTATTTTTTTTACACTAGATTGGTCATTGTGGAGTTTGTGATAATTTGAGATTCGAAATTATTTGACAAAGCAACAGACACACATACACAAGGAGAGGTAGGTGTTTTCCAGCCTGCCCTCCCCTCAAGAAACGGTCTGATTGTTAGACAAGCTCTCTGTGTCCACACTATTGTCATATCTAAGCAGAGGCGATAGCGCCTTTCTCTGCTTTTGTCGGACAACCAGGAAAGAAGCTGCATCCTGCCACTGTGGCTAACTGATAGGCTGGCCCCTTTGTGACACACTAAGGAGGGAAAAAGTGCATTTAGGTGTGTGTGTTAGGATAGGAGGGGCAGAGGGGGGCTGTGAAGGAGCAAGAATGCTGTTGAAGAGCTGTTGACGGCTCCTCAGCATTGAGTGCATTGTTATCCTTGCTTACTATTTTCATAGATGGTAGGGGGCAGGGGCATGCTATGTGTAATTTGGGGTGAGGGGGTCGTGGTAATTAAGACCACATTGGTACTTTGATCTCCTTGATTGTGCATTTGACTGGCCTGGCGATCAGCTGGTTACAGCCCACATTTGTAACCAAACTGCTCCCAGACTGAAAAAAACATTACTTTGTAGATAAAGAAGGTGTGTGTGTGTGTGTGTGTGTGTGTGTGTGTGTGTAGTGAGGTTATCTTGTAAAAAGTTACCATTCACCAGTTAAAGGTTCCTGAACTTTACAGTTGGGTAGTCCTCTAAAGTATCTAGAGTAGAGAATCTATTTAATCTGTGAAAACCAACCAGTTTAACTGCAGTTTCATAAGGCTCTGCAAGGAAATTACACTGATCTACTACAACAAAAGCACTTCACTGAACTTGGTTTTAAGACAGAAACCTTGGAAGTTTTTAGAATGTTGTGCAAAAACTGAACCATGACTTAAAGCACCATTTCCACGCAAAAAAAAAAAGAAAATAATTTTTCCTTTAAAAAAAAACAAACAAAAAAAACCCCAGTACACTGAGATGTTTCATCTAGTAAATAAGTATCCACCATCACTCCCAGACAAGTTATCTGATACATAACTGTATTCACTATAAAATACAAGGGAATGTTTCTGATTGAGCGAGTCTGCTCAAAAACATCACCCTGTCATTATACCAGCTGGACCGAAGCCTCAGCAATTTTCTTCCAAATACGATGAGGTCTGGCTTGACACTTTCAAAAGGAGAGCATTATCTTCAATCATCTGTAGGTAAGAGGATGATACAAGTATACTGATACAGTCTGAAAAGCCCTTATATAACCACAAGTGATTACTAATCAATGTCTTTACAGGTTATAGTCAGACCCTGATAAATAATCCTTTCTCAGTTTTCTCTAGTCTGTACTGCTACATGCCTACTCCTTTTTACTGTCATGAGTATATCGATCAAAATATTATAGATGAGATAGTTCACAAAACAAATAGTTTAGTTTATGTTTACAAGAAAACTATTAATTAATATATATATAATAATAATAATAATAATAATAATATAAACTGATATAAGAAAAAAGTTTCAAAAATGTCTAATTAAATAGAAATAACATTTTTAAAGAAAAACAGAAAGTCTATATAAAATAGTGTAGAAGCATCCATACAGACAAGAATGACCTGAAAAGCTAAATATTTGCACAAATATAATCATGCCTCTTTAATATATAGAGAAAATTTTAGTCAGTTATATTTGTTTAAGTTAAACATAGAGGGCTGCATGGTGGTGTGGTGGTTAGCACCGCAGCCTCACAGTAAGGTTGTCACTGATTCAAACCTTGGCCGGGAGAGAGGTTTGAAAAGGGGCCTTTCGAAATGGGGTTTGCATGTTCTCCCTGGGTATGTGTGGGTTCATCTACCGGTACTCCGGTTTCAACACAGTCTAAAGACATGAATGTTCGGTTAATTGATTACTATAAATGTGAGTGTGAATGGTTGTTTGTCTCTCTGTGTTGACCCTGTGATGGACTGCCGACCTGTCAAGGGTGTACCCTGCCTCTCGCCTGCTAATTGCTGGGATAGACTCCAGCTTCCCCACGACCCTGAATTAGACTAAGTGGTATAGAAAAGAAATTATGTCTAAATGAATTTTAAGTGTCAAGTGAACAAATTTACAGGCAATAACAATAACAACAAAATCATTATATCTAAAACTGGGACTTTAAAATAAGTTTTTGAACTTTTGTAGTTTTTAACATCAGACATAATCTTTTGCATGTAACTTAAAAGGATCTAATTTAAAATCTGCATTTTCTCTTTTTTTATCTGACAGGTGAAAAATGAACACAAGAGGACACTGAGCTTGCGCTCTAGTGTTAGCTTTAGGGTATTTGTTATGTTTTGTCGCCATCTAGTGACTTTAATAGCACACAACCACAGATACAACAAATTAATTTTCTTAACAGTACAAGATTTGGTTTAACAAGTAACAAGTTGAGGACCATCATGGGAACTTAAGGAGGAGTCATACTTACCAGGGAGTTATGGAAAATGTAGGAAAAATATTATTAAACTGCTCACCTGTTTGATAGGTATGGCTCTTCCACTGCCTATGCTGTCTGTTTTACTGTCAACGCTCTTTGACTGTTCACTGGCTTTCCGTGACTGCAAAACAACAAGAGAGTCAGTCAGAAACTGAAGCCACATGCAGGAGCTGAATCAGAGAGGGAGAGCTGTTGGGGAGTGAGGTGAGTGTAACTGACTATGATGGGGCGCATGTGGGTGAGACAGATAGAGTGGGGGTCAGAGGGTGGGTAAGTGAGGGAGTTGTGTTTTGAGCATCTGCAGTATTTGTGGAGAAATTCGGCGTTGCAAAATAAAAAGTCTTAAAAGAAGCTCCAAATGAACAGACAAGCAGACCAGCGGAACAAACAGCAGTAACACCGACGTGCAAGTTAAAAGGAAGAAATAAAAAAAAGACCAAACCAAGACCACACTAGACACATCTCAACACAGAGGACCAAGGACGACCACACATTGAGTCATGACTCAGCCCTGAAACCCTTCGGGGGATCCTTTCCTCTGTTTGAGACCCAGAGTGGGCCCTTAGTGGACCTGAAGACCAACTGCTGTGCTACCCCAGTGAAGGATCAGATGTGCCTCTTGCATAATCACATTGATAAGAGCTATTGTAGCATGGTAAATGCATTAAGTTAAAAAAAGGAGAGAAGGAAAAGGGGTTATTTTTCAGAAGGCTCAGGTGGAAGTCGATTCCACCAAATTTCACCTGCAAAACCTGGTGGGACATAAATTATTTAGCAGATTGAAGCAATTTAAATTACAGATTGGAAAATAAACAGTCAAAAAAATTCTGGTTGAGCCTGTGGAGAGAAAATGGTCAAACAGTGGTGAGAACATTGCAAGAAAATGATTCATTTCATCATAACCGTCCCACCCCAACACAAATAACAAAAGGATGAGATACAGGTAGGGACAGACATGAGTGTGTATGGTCTCACTCAGAACATGAGAAATGTCCAGTCATCAATGGAAAAAAGGTAGAGTCTGAGTTCAAGTAAACCAACTCAGGTGTTTATATTTTTCCAACATTTTATTTTTTTATGATGACTTGTTTAGCTTCTATACAGACACCAGACAAAGCAAGTCACAAATTCACTTCAAAATATTCAACAGATTGAGCCAAACATTGCAGTTCCCACAAAATATAGGATGAACAATAAAGGCATTATTTCATATATTCCTTATATGTATGTCCTTTTTATAGAGTACCATTGTAAATAAAATACAAGATATACAGCAGTCTATTTTTTTGTCAAACCATTCATGATAGAAAAGCGTTTATGCCCGAGTTCATAATCTCTGTACCAAACCTAAACTGAGAAAAATGAAGAAAAAAACATAATGTTTAAAAATAACTTAAAAGAAACGAAAAGAAAAACAATATTTTACATTAAACTACATTCATACAAGTCGGTGCAACCCAGTTTCAGTTGTTGGCAACTCTCAGTATTATCCTTCCAGAATAACCTCAACAGCATGACAGTCTATGCTAAGTTTTTATGAAGGCCTTCATAAAATTTCCCAGTTACTTTAATCTAAAATACCTCTACATGATCACACATTTATACCACATTTTCCATTCCAATCAATCATTCAATACGGCCCTGAAAACATCAATGAATCAAATAAAAACAGCCTAAATGAAATAAATAAATAAATAAATAAAACAACGTGGCACCTCTAGTCCTTGAGTCTTCATTTATGGAAAAAAGGCAGTGTGATGTCATGTAAAGAAAGGTTATGTCCTTTGGGTGGCTGGGTAACAGTTCCAAGAGTGACTTGACTGTATAGCATGTTTTTGTATGGCGCGTCTGAATGGGAGCGAAAGGCGGCGCAGGGCAAAAAGGGGTCGGATGGGGCATTTCCAGAAGAGTCCCTACAGTCTGTCTCACTTGGCGATATTTGACAGTCTACTTTGAGTGTACTCAAACACTCCTGTGGACTCGACTTTAGGCTGCGTTACACGCAAAGTCCTATGGCTTCCACATTCATTACTCTCAATACAATAAAGCACTGAGGGTAAAGTGGCAAAGCTGTAAGTTCTCAACCAATAATCTCCTCTCTATCAGGATTAGCAAAGCAGGGGGACTCTTTATTTTTAACCATCATGCTCTTCTAATTCGGAAGGAGTTGGAAAGCCCTTTTTGTTGAAGAAAGGTTGGAAACAGAAGCACAAATCTGCAAATATTAAAAAACAGTGTGAAATGGTTATTATTATTATTTTTTATTTTGTTCTTTTTTGTTTATGATTTGTCTCAAACGTGGAGATCCAGCAACATGTTAAGGGACTAAAATATGAAATAGGAAACACTAAATGGCACACATTAATACATGAGTTGATCTAAATATGAGAGAATGGCGTGGAATGGAGTTAAGTATAAAAGAATGCCAAAATTGTTATATCTAAATGTCCAACAGTGTACTTCTCAACACAAAAAGGGACAGACAGTCTGAGGACGACAAAAGACCACAGACAGCTTACAAAACAAACTGTTTAGAGTTATTGACTATGGAAGCACTAGGAAAGAATAATGTGTGCTGCACTGACACCTAGTGGCCAAGGACAGTTATGGTCAAAATTTGTTTGAAATGATTATGGTTGGTGAAGCAGGTTAGTGAGGTCAGTGAAAAGACAAAGTGATAAAATCTTCTAATGTAAAGCTATAATTACTTACTTTATGGGGGGAAAAAAGCAGAAAAAGATCAATTCTTCAAAAATAAGAATTTTTCTAATATCTACCATTTTGGGACCTGGATGATGGAGTAGATGATGGAGTTTTTAAAAATCTTTCTCCACGAGTTATTTCTTGCATTTTCAAATACTATAAATCGATTTAAATGCAGATAGCAATGGATGCTTCTTTATGTCAAGAGTCCCAATGCCAGTGCCATAAATGTAACAGACGTTTGCCTCTAATTCTTAACTGAACTGGGCCTTGAAAAAATCAGTGTTAAGACATTCTGATATTGATCTGTCAGAGCTTATCTCCTAGTGACATTAAGGCTTATTTTCTTTTATTAAATCCTTCTCTTAAAACTTTGCAAATCAACATGAAGTAAACTACTTACAAGTGTAGCTTGATAGCATGAATGGAAACCTGTGATCTCTCAGGACTTTGACAGAACTTGGTCTATTTCTTTTTAAAATCGAAAAACTGGGAAGGGGGGGACATCCTTGACACAGTTGATGAAACATTTTCTTTGTATTGTTTTGTGAAATGGCAAAAAAGGTTTTGCACTGCAAGTCTTCTTCTCTCCTGAGCCCATTGCACTCTTCAAATGTCACTGAAGAAATGTTGACATCGCCTCCTTCTCTTCCTCCTCCTCCTCCTCTCTTCCCTGACCCTCCCTCCTCCCACCCTTGGCTTGCCGCTCCTCAGAAGGTCATGAGCTGAAATTCCCGCTCGGCTTGCCACTCTGGCACCCACACCGGGTAGGTGGCGTGCTTCGGCATCTCCATGACGCGGACGGGGAGAGGCTCATTTCTCTGGTGGACATGGTTAGTCACTACCTAGCAGGGGGGGAAGGGAGACAACAAGGGGAGCTAGCACACAGCCTGTACTGCTTGGAGGCCACAAAACCTGTGGCTCCTTCAGCAGCTGGGGTAAGAGGATGAAGGCAGTAGGGAAAATAGAGGAGGGGGGATAGATAGGGAGGTTGAAAAGAGTTAGCTAGAAAGAAAAGGGAGAGGGCAACAGGCAAGGTGAGGGGGAAGAGGAAAGGCAGATAGAGTTGGGCAAGGGTAGATGTACCAAGGGGAGTTAGAAGAGGAGAAGTCTTATGCAACCCTGATCTTTGTCTCCTAAAGCTGAAAATTTCTGGAGAATGCCAATTAAAGCAGTATGCTACCAAGATTTTACGATTCATTTTCTTCTTGGTCCAATCAAGGTCTATACATTTTACAATTAATTTTCTTCTTGGTCCAATCAAGGTCTATACATAATTGTTTGTGCTGATTTCTTATTTTTATTGATCTCCCTGGACATGAGGAGGCTCAGATCTGGCTACACAAGCCTGGGAAGGGTTCAGCAGCAAAGGAGGCTGGTAAAGAAAGGGGGGAAAGGAAGAAAGAAGGAACAGGCTGGGTAGAAGAAGAGGGCAGAGGCTACAGGTAAAAGACAAGCTTAGGACAGCTGAAGAAATTAGAGTTGTTAGTGCACACATATGCTACTGGTTAGGGAAAGGGCAAATATGACAGGACACAGGGTAAAGAGCAGGCAGACAGGGGTTGGGGAAACTGGTGTGGTTGTTAATCTTGGCATTCGAAATTGAATATGAGCCCAATTTAAATACGTGGGGTGGTGGGGATTGGGGATCTATCTACATTAAGCGGGATGAACAGTTGTTGGAGACTGCTGGCATGGGTTATTTGCAGCATGTAAACAGGCCATGGGTTGAACTGGATATTAGTTTAGCTTGATGGGGCAGAAGAAGTGGTGGTTTGTTGCTGCCATCTCTCCTCAAAAGAGAAATCACTGCAAAGAAAGGATCTAGCAAAAATAAGAGGGGTGGGGGATGGGAGGTCAAAGATTTAGACAGCGCAGAGGGCCCAGTTTGTTATGGGTAAGATGAGAAACTTAATCCACTGACTACATCCAATTAGAAAAACAACAATGACATGAAAGTTTATGGATTTTGTTGTTGTTGTTTTCCACAGTGCTATCTTTGATATTTGCTTCAAGGCAGATTTTTTTTTTTTTTTAAACTTTTTTTTTAGGGGGAGGGGGGATATCAGGGATCTAGTATGAGATCTATGAAGTCTTCTCCTCTGCACAGTGAACTGTGTGAACAAGACGTCATCTTTGCCAGCATCTGAGGCAGGACAGCTTGCTTTTGATTGCATTTTGAGCTACCTGTCTCCCTCTGGTGGAAAAAGTGTGCTTGGCAACATGCCCTCTAGTAGTGTGAGTGGGTGTTGCTTTGCATCAGCTGTCGCATACTTACTGTGAAAATGTTGGAGCGGCGCTTAGACTGCTTGCGGATGGGCGTGGGCGTGTTGGAGGCAGCGATGGTCTCAATGCGCATCTCCCGCTGACTTATGCTGGGGGTGGAGGGAACAGAGGAGGAGTAGTCGCTGAATGCGCCCCCACCATTGGCCGCCTAGAGAGCAAGAGAGATTATGAGGAACCGAGAGAATCAGGAAAGAAGAGGAGAGAGGGATTGCAGAGAAAAAAAAATAAGTGAGTGACAAGTAAAAGAGAGCAGTTTGTCTAATGGTGAAAGGATCTTACCTGGTTAATGTGGACGGATGGGAGTGATGCAGCAGGGACTGATGAGTGGCTGGGAGAGTTGGGGAGGGATTTGCATGGACCAATGGAGAGCTGCTGCTTTTTCCTCATGGCCACAACCTTCTGGGCAACTGGAGACAAACACACAGCAACACATTATTTACTGGTGGTTTATGCAGACATTGTGAAAGGCACATTTCAAACTAAGCCTTTGTTTTTCTGCATCATTAATTGCATAGTTTCAGCCTATGATTATGATTAAAAAACATTAATTTTATAAATGATGGTGAATGAATATGAATATTATATCAGATGTGAACATCTCCATCAGCTCCGGTCCTGTGGTAATAATTTTTTAGATGATGCCTCTGACTGGTGAAACTGTATCATGTTTCTGTAATGGTTTCTGACTTGTTCATAATTTAAGTATCCAGATATCAATATGCCATTTTCTAATTCCTTTAGGTCTGCCAATCCGTTTGCCGATGTTCAAAATTCATACACATCAGCTCTTAAGTTATCTTGCTTTTCCCCATTGCATTTAATTTTAAAGTAACTGTTCATCAACTGTTAGCCTCTTATGAACTCATATGATTGAATTTTTATATGCTTGCAACATGTTTTCAATTACCTTTATTCAAAGTGCTTGAAATGTTATCTGACTTGCATATGCATGATTGTATATTCAAAATAAGAGACATGTTTTGCGTATTACAGTCAAAGTAAATGGTTTTGCAACTGACTGACTCCAGTCGTCTTTAAAAGTGTCCAACAACAACTAACAGAATTGTAACAAACTTCAACATAAATCTTGCTCTGACATCTTGTTTTAAAAATCTGAAAGGTCCTAAGCTAATAGAAAAACAGTTGTTCCCTTCTCTGTGGTAACAATACAACAATGCTTTGTACACAATGAGCCTTTGGCATATATAACATTTATCCCGGTAAATAATATATAACCCTATCCTCTAAAACATTGTGTATATGTTGAATTTAACACTGTCATGTATAAAAAGGCACCAGTAGACCAGCAAACAGTCCTTGTCCACTGGTGATCTATGGAAATTAGAAAACAGTGAAAGGATATTGCCACATCAGCCACCTGTATGACAGAAAATAATTCTTAATGTAAAATCAGCAACCATGAAAGAAGCGGAGAGGATGAAGGAGTTTTCCTGCGCAATGTCAATTCCATGTCCCACAGGTGTCCTTGTCATTGTTATCATTTCTATATTACTGCTTAAAATGGACACATTTAGCCTCCATCTCATAATAATCAATCTAGCTCGTTAGCTAGCTAGCTAGCTAGCTGTGCACTCTATGTCTGCATGCTTCCTTCCTGTCTCTCCTGAAACAACATGTGTAGAACACTTTACTGGATGTGCTGGCACTGGGCTGTCTGTCTGCTGTGAGTGAAAGAAATTAAACAACAACGAAAAATCACATGTACACGACTTAAAACACTGCTAAAATTGTTTGTACTTGCTGTTTGCTATATAGCCATTTTTTTATATCGTATGTAAAACTTGTTGGGATAGCCAACATTGAGTGTATATCGCCCAGCCCCACCATGGATAACGCTAACACTAGCGCACACTTAGTCCCATGCTGGATTTAGAGTGACCAATTAACTCAATCACACGTCTTTTGGACAGTAGGAGGAAGTCGGAGTACCTGGAGAGAACCCATGCATTCACGAGGAAAACATGTAAACTCCACGCAGAAAGGCCACTGTTTGATTCCCTCCCCAGTTTATGCTCAAACCAGCCATCCTCTTGCTGTGAGACCACGGTGCTAACCACCACAACCACACCGTGCAGCCCAACTTTTGTAACCACACACGCAAATGCTTTTATTAGGCATGCAGTAGGTGCAGCCCATCATTTCAATCACAGCACACTCGAGTGGGTGGAGGAAGGAAAGGAAGGAGGCGATGTTCATGGCAGCGTGATTTGAATTAGCATTGAAAGGAAGAGAGATGATCTGAAGTTGTGCCGACAGCTGGGACTATAACGCCCGGCTGCCTGCTAGAGAATGGTTAATACAGAGAGAAAAGAACAGCGATACAGAACGACTTCTCCAGACAGCCAGCACTCCTTTAATTATTTCAAATTGGGCTTCAGGAAGCAATTAAATCAGGGAAGGAAGACAACCTGTGCATCAACAGACATTGAAATGTACCGTGAACACTGTATTATGAATTCAGATGTTTTCTGAAAGGATGACAGAGTTTCAAAGAAGCTGCAGCATTAAGGGGATAAATGTGCCAGAGAGCTAGCAGCCGAGTTCCCAAAAACTTTCAGTTTCTTGAAATTTGTAAAGAGACAAATAAGTCAGTTTACCTGGCTGCTTGCAAGTGGCGCATTAGCAATTTTACTTTCACATTATTAATTGCACTGCAATGGACTGGCGATCATTCCAGGGTACGCCCTACCTCCTGTGTACGAATTGCTGGGATGGGCTCCAGCTTCCCAGCAACCCCGAATCAGACTAAGCAGTACAGTAAAGTAAATAATTATAAAATCCAGTCTAGTTGTTGTGTTGTGTTTGATTTTAAACAAAAAGAAAACAGGCAAACAACAAACGTATCCATACAGTATTTGTTTTTGCTGCCTGTCAGCTCATTGTTTTATGTTAGTTTTAGTTTTATTACATTAATTTATCCAGAGTGAATCTCTAGTCTGGACTCGCTGCTTGATATGCTGGAGAGCTAATTTGCAACATGGACATAGTTGATTAAATGCTTCATAGTTTTGCAATGACACATCAAACTAAATTTGACCACTTTGCTTGAAACAGTTAGATTTTAGAGCAAAAGAAACATCAGCTAACTAGAGAATTATGCATCCTTGAAATATTATAATACAATAAATCCATAATGTCATAAAGGCAGATGATGGCTTTGGAATAATTCTGATCTCAGTTCAGTGTCGCTTCATTCTGAAAATCAGAGGACAACTCGGATTATTAATGGTGTTTTAGTTGGTTGTGTAAGGCTCATGTATAATACTTTTATACTTTTCTTTATTCCTTTTTTAAAAACTTTTATTTACTTTATTATCAATACTTTTTCAGTATTGTATTAATGTTATTAGTTTTCTTAACGTTTAAGAATTTCCATCTACATCTGCAGATGTATGCCAACTTTGACAGTAAAGAGCTTAAATCAATAACTCTTGAGTGTATTGTTATTTACAAAAAGACTAAAAAGGGTAAAGTGCACCCTGAAGTTGTAAACTTGAGCAGTGTTCCCTGATGCAACGTGGTGTGTGCTATACCCCCAAAAATGAAAACTGCCATTTCTACACTTAAAATATTCCCTCTCACCATCCTGGAAGACTCTTTCCACATTCAGGCCATAGGTGGAGCATGTCTCATAGTATGTGCAGCGCTTTAGATCGTTTGACAGCTTTCTAGCCCGCGAGTCATCGATCACTCTGGGGTTGGCAGCACTGATTGCATCTGATAGAGCAGAGTAAGGGAGAAACATTAAAGTGTAAGACACCAAAGAAACACAGAGCAGTAGAGAAATTACTCAGTTTTGCAGAAAGCAATGCAAGGTATGTAAGGATATAAGACATAAGGCAACACCTTGTGTTCCAACAAGGACCATGGGCACCTCAGCTGTGTTTCTGTAGCTGGATAGGCGCAAGAAGTAATTGTAGACAGTTTGAAAGCTGATCTCATCCTCCAGGCTGAAGACAAACACCACTGCATCCACCCAGGTAGCAAACTGAGAAGAGAGAGAAAGCAGCATGCTGAAACATCATGGAATAGAACACCTCATTGTTGCCTCAAAGAATATTTACATAAATCTGCTGTTTTCATCAGAATGTGCCCTGAAACAAACATGCAGAAGCACAGGTTTGTAAGATGTCAACATGTAAGGAACTTAGCTGAAAGAGTTGCTAAGATATGAAAAAATTCAAGGGCACTAAAACAATAAGCACATAAAATAAACTACAGCAAAAATAAACACATTATGGAACAATATTTACATGTTGTCACTGTACTTCATGAATACAGACAGAAGGGGGCAGTGTTGCAACATCCATGGCACACCAGACATATCGTTTTGATGAAACCAGGTGCCTTTGCAAATTAAACACCAGCACTGAATCTGTGACAGTTTTCCAAGACCTACTTTTATTATAATCTTAGAACAATTTGTATTTTCTACCCAACATACATTAATAATTCCATAAACACATAACAGATGATCAAACAGTGAAGAAAGGTCTCCATTGAGAGGAGAAAATCAGCAATTAGCATCCATTCTGGGGAAAAGGGTTTAACATAACCCAGAGTAAGGTCACAGAGGTAAACCAGTTACAAACTATTCTCATGTATCAAACTATTCATTCAGTTTTCACACTGGCCAGTACCCCCTAAATGGAGTGAAAGGCAAATAAAGCTTCTGAGCCACAACATAACATGTAGTAACATAATGGAGGCCTTTAATTATGTCACTAATTATACAGGCAGCTGACAACTGAGCCGAACTCATCTCTATTCCCTTACCTCTAAATGCAGTAAGTAATCGTAAGTTAGCGCTTTGCCAGGCCAGGGAGAGTAAATTTACCAGAAACCATGAAGATTGTAAATGAAACCAAAAGTCTGCAGACACCCTGAAGGGCAGAACTCAGACAGAACTCAGACATTCCAGGTTCAACTGAATACAATTAATATATTTAAATATCTTTGAATCCCTCATCAATTGATCATCAATGGATTTTATTAAATCCTTTATAAGGAACAAAAAAAATATGAACAAACTGATGCTACAGAAAACGTGAGACACTATTAACAACTGTTGAGATTTACCCCTGGTAAGTTATTAACTTAATGGTGTTTTGGCTCGTCTTTTTATAGGAGAAAGGAGATACAAGTGCAACAATGATACAGTAATCATCCTCTAAATTCATCAAAACATTCCCTCTACAGGCAACCTTCGATTATTTACACTTTCATGGAGCAGCACCACAAGGCATTACATTTTAACAGCACACAAAGGTGTAATATACCCATATTTGTTTTAACACTTTTTCTCACCATGGATGCTTTAAAGAAATAAAATCGCTCTTTGGATACTTAATGTTTCTCTGAATTTACAGGTAATGCTTCTGTACACTTACAATTCAGAGGCTCTTCTTTTAGCAGATAGATCTCAGGGGTCGCAAAGGCTGATGTTCTGTTTTTATACGTTTGTGTCTTTTTGATCCTTCTGTTATGCCATACAACTGGCAGCACCATCTTCTTTACTTCCACTGTTGTCAGTTTCACTCCTCTGTACATCCACAATGCAACCTTTCAGCATTAATGTTAGCATATCAGCCACTCTTGACTCTCCCTAAAGTCTTCTTGTTAGTGGCAGAATCTCCAACCCTTATCTGGTCTCTCTCTTGTCTTTAAAACCTTCTTTTTGAGTGCTGCTGGTGTTCCTCTGTCACAAATCACCACTGACATTCTCCTTCACCCACTCCAGCCTGTCTGCATTCCCCTTCTTTTCCTGTGCTTCGCAACCCTGTGTTCATTTGACCCAAGTACACTCTTTCACGGCCCTAACCTCTCCTCCTGGCATTCTCATCTTTTTAACACTTCTCCCTTAATGCACATGTATTCATGCACATTAATTCTCGCCTGCTGCTAACTTTCATTTTATACTTTTATAGCGTACTCCGATCTTTCTGCCAGTTTACTGCTCTCACTGAGGATCACAATGTCTGGAGTAGTCCATAAAGATTCTTGCTTTATCTCATATAACACCCTATCCATCACCATTCATCATCCTCACTACATGTCAAAGGACATTATTATACTTTTTGCACCTTAAGTCGTTTCTTGAGAACAAGATAATCCCGACACTATGATACCATACAAAAGTCCATCTTAGTATGAATCAGTGACTCTTTGGCTTCATAAAATCCAGCCTGATTGAAATACTATGGAACATCCAATACCAGAATACCAGCTCCATGAAAGTTTTAAAAAACTGTGAATGAAATGTTGGATCACTGACTATATCAAAATTGGACCTGGTCTCCAGGCTTGAAAATCACCTCTAACCTGCTTTGCAGGGTGCTGTCACAATGCTCCAGTCTTGCTCAAAAAGCTACAGTATGTCTCTGGTGTGCTCTCACCTGCAGTTCTGGAGGCCCTCCTTCATCTCGGATCAGAAGTAAGTAGCTCTGTCCATCCACCACAATTTCTTTCTTAAAACGGCCGCCTGAGGAAGATACATTATTAGTGAGATGATAAAGGAAAAAGTACTCTAGGAAGTCATGTCTAACAACCAGGAGGGTTCAAAGAAGAAGAAGAAAAAAGAAAATGGACATATTTTGCATTCATTAATTTAAAAGAAAAAATAATAAGAGCAAAAATAAACAAAAAATTCAACATTAATTCACAGCACAACACAGATCATTAAAGTTTAGGCAGGTGCATAAGTTAAGGTGCAGTTTCTCAATTTAGACCTATTGAATGTGGTGTTGTTGGGTTCATATGCCGCCAGGAAAGCAGGTCCCTCTGGAGCCAATTATGTGGGTGAAAATTGCCATTTAGCATGTCTAATGCACAACTGCTGAAGGAACCAGCTCGGAGCTGCTATCTGTGCACTGCCACAAGTCATGGAAAGGACAAATTTTCACTCCACAAACATTATCAGGTTGCTGATTTAGCCTCCACCACTTCAGTAGATGAGACATGTTTTCATAACAAAGTTTACTATCACATGATGAAAATGTAACACAAGCAGAACCATTTTAACAAAAGTTACAGAAGGTGGGAAATGAAACAATGGGAGATTAAATAAGCCTGAATTTATTTTAGTTTTAATTGTTGTACTTCAGGTCATAACATCTAAAGCACAGAGGGCTAACACTTGGCTCCCATGCAGCCTTGAGTTTCCATCCACTTTTTATTCCCTTTCTCATATATCAACGAGCTTTCCTTGCCGCTAGCAAAGCCGGCTGCAGATAAAAAGAAACCAATGGGAGAACCACACAGTAAATTAGATTTTGCATATCATTTGAATGGTTTGCGATCCTGTGGAGATTAAAAACATTCAAATGAGAAAGTTGTGAGGCTAGAGATGTCCCAGGGAGAAAACGGTGCCTTATGAATATGAAATGATGCTGAAAGCAATTTGATACAAGTGAATAATGCAAAATTTTGAAAAGCTTTTGAAATGATCACAAATTAAATCCCCCAAAAAAAAAAAAAAAACCTATGCAGACAACTGGACATAAACATGGTGAAAAAACATCTCCTACAGTTATCTTGGAAATTCAAAAGATTTTAATAAGATCAGAAAACAGAGCCGTGGATCTTGCTGTTGAAGCAGTCCATTAAAAACTATAAGATCTCACATCACAGAGGGGAACGAAAGGCCATGCAGTAGCTAGGGGCTGTAATTTTTATTAGGTCGACATTATTTCCTGTGTCAGCTAGCAATAGATATCCACTAGAGCTATACTTCCACCCTGCTAAGTCCACTTTAGCCCTCTTGGCAAATGGGGGATTCTCCCAGCTTCTTGCAATGTCTCTCAAATCCTGCTTGGATGCAGTTGTGTAACAGAGAGGGAGAAAGAGAGATTGATGAAACACCAGCAAGCCTTTTATTTATTTATTTATTTCGCTGAAGTCACAAAGCTTTAGAGCTTTTCAGACAAAAGAATGAAAGACTGTGCATATGCATGTTTGAATCTTGTTTAAAAAGATGAGGAGGATCTCATTACACAGTGGGATAAGCCTGATGCAGAAAACCAAAGATTTATCAGGGTACAGAGTTTAAATGGATGTTGGCAGCATACGCTGGAAGAGATTATGGAAAAGACTCTCAGAAACCAGCAATATGATGAAAACATACTATTCTGCCGAAAAAAAAAGGAAGGTAAACATTTGTATTATGTAATAATCTGTGACATTGTTGTCTTTACTTAAAACTGAACCAATACGATGCATCCAAGGAGACTGTGCTTTGAATAAATGAGGCTGACTTCCACATGACGAAGGTCAATGTGGTCTGATTTGAATGAATTTTTCCGCTCATCTTCACATAAGAACAGGTGACTAACACCCTTGTGCACAGGGAGATGGTAAGTTTATAGGAATGGTTAACAGAAAGTAAGCATACTCTGCTTTACAGAGGCTTAGACCTTGACACGGAGCCACAATCTGACGGAGCTCCATCCTGCGTTGCCATAGCAACACACACCAGTACCTTTTTCAGATATCATAGCAAAAACCCAGGAACAAAACAGTGAAGAAAGAGCCACAGCTGAACCTTCTTCTACTGGGCAATGAATCTGCGATGTAAATAATCAAACTGGAGTAAAGCCAGTTATTAAGCACATAAAGACCATGAGCAGTTGCTACTTATGAGACAGGTATATTATGTCAAAGCAGCTTGCAGCAATGCAAACGAACACGGTGACATATCTAAACCGACATGTTTCCTTGATTACAGCAGCAATCCTCAGCTATGTTTTTCCACCATTGATTTCTCAAGCACTAATTAAGCTATGAGGATTTTTTTTTTCCTCCCTTGGTGCAGTGAAATGCCAAAAACTAATTATGTGCCTCATGTCTCATCCACAATATAATTACACTAAAATGAAACACTGCGAACCCCTAAAAGATCATCAGTTAACACTGGCTTTGCTCAAATCCAGTGGATTTTGGTGGACAGACATCTCAGTACTGAAGGAAGGAATTCTTCTTATGATTTTCCTTGGTTGCTGATAAAAACAGGGATTAGTTTCTAATTTTTATTAATTCTGTATCTTACCACATGTAACAAATCTAAAAAAGTTTGAGTTAAGCTTTATGTTTTAATATTAAGAACTCATCATCACCCAATTAACTGGAACTGTTATTCTTTATCGTTTTCTCACCAGTGATGTGGAATAAAAGTAAATTATTAATTTTGACACAAGGAAGCTAAAATAAATCCAAAACAAAACATTTAGTCCAAACTAATTAGGAAAATGCCTCTTACAAGAACCTGACATGTAAATATCTTCCTGCACTTCTAATATGGCCACCCTTCTGTACACAGTAACACTTTAAGCCACAAAAACTAACTAATTTACAAGTTGGCATCTAGGACTCACAGCTGGCTGTGACTTTCATTTTTTGTTTGTTTGTTTTGTATTTTGGACCACGGGGCAAAAGAGTTTATCTTGACATTATCTGACTAGTGTATTTGTATTTGTTTTTTAATAGTATTGCTGACAAAGTTTTTGAAAAAAATTTTTTTGTGAAAGATTGGGAATTGTGAGGCTGGTGGGAGGAGATTATAGTATTTTAATGGGCCTTCCAGGGATGAACACTGAGAGAACAATGTGGATGAGCTGGAGATGATGTAGAGTGAAATGCTAATGTGGCATTTTAATTCTTGGTATTTTGTATTTTAGCACAAATTTCTTGTTGATTTTTCTGGCTAGTCCACATTAATTGTAAATATTACTTTGGTTATATAAAAAGCCTTTTGCACAGTGGCATTGGAGATCGTTACACCGACAACAGTTTGTGGGACCAACGACCACTTAAATCTTTATCATCTAATGAGTGACTTAGCTGATTCTGGCTGACTTGATGTTTTCATAAATCAGGAAGAAACAATCTCTGTAGAGTGCTGTACTGTCCTGTAACTTAAGAATGACATATTGTTCTGCATACCTATGGTCACAACATGATCAAACCCCCTTAACTAGTAAAATGAAATGCTCTAGTGTATTGTACCTACCTAGTAACATTTCTAGTATTACCTTGAAGGGATTTCAGCACATTCCTCTAAACACAGCACAGTACACGGCAGCTTCAAGTTAGCAGTTTTGGTGTGCTTCTTAAATATAGTGCTTATTTCAGTTACTTAAACTACTTTTTCAAAAACTGAAATCAAGATTTTGACTTAGCAATTCAAAAAAGATTTGCTCTGATCCTTCTTCAACCATTCAAGTTAGAGCGACTCGTGTGTTTGGGTCTTTGGAGCTGTATGACTCACGTACTCCTGAGACACAGTTCCTGGACAGATGCCATGACATTTCTCCTCAGAATTTCTCAGAAATCATCATATCATATCATATCATATCATATCATATCATATCATATCATATCATATCATATCATATCATATCATATCATATCATATATCATATATCATATCATATCAAATCAGCCTGTTATGATACATTGTGTTTGGATATGGCACTGGCTAGCTAACTGTTCTGCCGCTCTCTTACAGAAAAGCATCATTCCTTGATCATGCCAGCACTTTACAGAAGTCTTCTTAACCTACTGAGTTACAATGAGAACGAGTAAAATAAGAGTTTATTTTGTGAAGAGGGACATAACATTGACATGTCTCTACAGATCTGGATGTCTTTTTAAAAGTCAGTCTCAGTTTATTGATGCTGTGCTGCAAGCTGTGTTTATAGAGGGTTGAGGATCACCACCAACACATTTCATTTTTCACCTGATTTTACAAACTTCTATCCAAGACAGCTGTGGTTATCAGATCAGGTCAATCAGACCAAAACACTGCTGAAGCTATGTTTTGATGTTTGTGTGCTAAATCCTTTTAGGACATATCTACCACGAGAATGTAAGGTACACAATTTTGGTGTTAATAACTTTTTCCACAGTTGGAAGGTGACCAACATGTTACTTATCTTAAATGTGCTTTTTTTTTTTTTTTTACTTTGCATCAAAGCAGTTTGCTTTGATTAATCTAAGTTTGGTTCATGTGACCTGATATGAGATCTTGTTGTCAGTGTCCTATAGAAGAGGTTACTGCTTATTTTTTAACATCTGTAACACTTGTTTTTATTCTCTTATTTTTATTTTGTTATTTTTTTTACGTTAATGATTTAGAAAAAAAATATTTCTGATATGACAAAATTAGAACTTATATCCTTTTCTGCTTTACTCTGAGTTTTACAAAACCATCCTATCAAACCTACTGTCATCCTTGTCATTAAAATTTCACCTTTCTCTGAATTACAGACTAGTGGTTTGTCACTTAGATAGTATCTAAATACTGTAGCCTTAAAACAAAATAAAATGTAATATTGCGCCATTTTAAAAAAGAGACAAAAAGAATCACTGTAAATGACAAGTTGCATCACTCAAAGATGAGGGTCATAAGAGAAACCGTAACCATAATGCATCACTCAATCTTTGTTTCTGATTCCATCACTTATATTAATCAACTCCACATCTGCAGATTCTTACCTTCAGGAGACTCCTCCTGCACATATGTGCCTGTCAAGTACCGATGCACCAAGGCAGACTTCCCACTGGACAGATTTCCCACAATGCCCTGCAAAGCCGCATGCAAAAAACTGTGGTTATGAAAAACAAGAAACAAAACCTTAGAAGGACATAATTGTGACCTGACTAAGAATCAACAAAGAAGAACTGCAAGATGAGGCCATTTTGCTTGTAGAGCTGTAAACCTTTAAAGAACAAAACCTTTAAAAAAACAAAAACAATCAATAGAAAAATTAATCAATGTCATAAAAATATTCTTTGCTTTTTAATTTCTTTTTATAAGTTAAACGTTAACATTTTATAGGTTAAAATGATCTAAATCATAAAAGCTTTATTGGTTTCAGACTACTGTTTGCAGAAAAGTCTGACTGAGTTGTTTCACACAGCATGCTGCATCTCTTCTGTCTGACTTTTTGGTTTTAGCTTCTGTTTCTTTAAAGTTCATCCCTGAAAAGGCTTAGTCTTTTGCAAACTGTTTAGAAATGAAGGCGTGTACAGGCACTCCAAAAGGCAGAAATCACGCAAATATTTTTCTATGTAAAGTCATTAGGCAAAAGAAGGAAAACCCTTGGCTGCATATCAGGCTGTTAAGACAAGTTAAGAATATGTCTATTTGATGTGGATTTTCCAAACTTGCAAAGCTTTTCAGTGCCCAAAAGGCTAAATGAGGTTACTGGGGTTAGGGGAGAACCCAAATGTATGACTTCATTACGTAATTTTTCATGGAGTTTTGGCTTGGCTTGAAAGTAAATGTGGCCTAGAGAGGTACAAATCCATCTAAAAGCTTTTGGTGTGCTTCAGAAGAACAAAGGGAAGTAAAACGCGACATTTATATGAACAAAAGTCAAAATAATCCAGTTTGATACTTAGAGAAAGCTGCAAGAGGCTGAAACATTACGTGAATAGTCCTCTTACTTTCAACAGTTTGGCTGCAATCATTTCCACCAGACCTCACTGAGAGGCCTTGAGGATGATGGAAGGTGGGCTGATGATGCATGTATGTCTGGGAAGAACAAAGGCTACACCCAACCTCATCCTCTGCTTCTCCTCCTCCTAGTCCTTCACCTACCATCACCCTCTTCTTCTTCAGATTATTAGTGGGCGTTGGGTATGGCTCCAATTATAGAGGAGTTTGAACAAGTTATTCACTAAAGAAAAAATCTGTTCGAGGCGTGCCAAACATTGTCCTGTTTAAACCTTATGGATATGTGTATTTTAAGGTTCCTAAGCAGAATAAACTCTGAATAAACTTTTGAGTTGGCAAAAAGTCGGAGGCTGCGTGCTTTAAAAGCCATTGGTCAACAAAAAACTGACTTTGAATGTGCGACAGAACTTATGTTCCTGCTGTTTTAACTGTTCTGCTTTGTGACCTGCTGGTATACAGGCTTCATGAAAACAGGCTGCAGCATCAGCAGTGCTCCGCAAACATTTACTCTTCTTTGAAGATGTTAAACTCTGTTAAAAATTTCAAGAGTGGCGTTGATGATCAAAAGGTAATAATAAAGTAAAGTATTACAAGAGCTAAGCCACAAAACCCAATAGCAGTGTTAGAGGTGACTTGTAGTAGGTTTTCTCACTGATATGGATTTTATAAGTGCATCTGCAGTACAGATTTTAACTGCGATTGCTTTCATAATCACTCATATAACGACAAACCAGAAACAAACTGAAGTACTGAAGCTTCTAAGATGTCTGTGATTAAAAAGAAAAATTAAAGACAGGCTCCTTGCTGAACTCTTTGTAAGTTTTTCAAGTAATGATCGCTACCTGGTAACATTTTATTCAGCCTGTGTCCTTTCAACGGTGTGTAAACTCTTGAGAACCATAAAAAAGACATAACCATGCTCAAAGTGTTTGAAGCTAATAAGATAAGTTTGCCTGAGCTAACTACTGCGCACCCCCTGCCCCTTTTCAAATTTCATTGAAGTTATTCCTTTTTTCAGAGTTACAAGTAAGAATTCACCTCAAAGGAAAAATATATCAGCTGAACAATGGAGATGTGAAGCTTTCAAAGCTGCTATTCTTCATGGGTAAAAGGCATAGAGGATGTAAGTTGTGCATTTGGCAAGTGGTGGTGTGTGTGCACTTCACTAGCGGGTGGGATCAGACCCAGGATGTGTCACCGGTCTAGCCCAAAACTGTCACTCATCTTGCGTCCTGCTGTAAGCCACGCTGCATCTCCATGCCAACGCATCTCATTAAAAAAAAATCCCCCACTATGTGCCAGCAAACAGTCCAGCCAATTGCTCAAATGTTCCATGTCATGCAAAACGTAAAACCAGGGTTACATGGACGTAACGTTACTTCCCACTGACATTTAAATCAATCAGTGAGCAGAAACTTCTCAAAGTAAACCAGCAGAGGGGCTGTTACAATAAAAAACCAAAAAATAAAAAAATTACTCACCACTTTCAGCTCTGGAACTGATCGACTCAATGTCCATTCCTGGCTGTTAACAAAAGAGTCTGAAAAGAAAAAGATACATAAATAAATAACAGTTGTATTGAGTGCCTGAGTGGTCAACAGGTCCTCAGTTTCGTGACAGATGCATGTCGTAGATTATTAGAGAAAACCTTTAAAGAAAAAAACAGAATGCCTTCATTGTCATTCGTAACAAGAAATGCAGAAAAAGATGTTATTTCCTTTACGTACATTACTAATGTAATGTGCTTATGCTTGGGACTTTTGTCTGGGAAAATTTGATTAGTGTCAGTATCATCCATCCATCCATCCATCCATCCATCTCTACTTATACCAGTGTTTCTCAATTCTGATCCTCAGGCCGCCCTGCCCTGCATGTTTTATAGGCAACCCTACTTTACTACACCTAAATGAAAAAAAGGGCTTGTTAACAGGCTGCAAAGAACTTGATGAGGAAGTTCAATAATGTGACACAGGTGCTTTGGAGGAGGAATGTGTCTAAGACATGCAGGGCAGGGAGGCCTAAGGACTGGATTTGAGAAACACTGATTTATATGGAGTCAGGTCACAGGGGCAGCCGCGTAAACAGGAAAGTCAAGACCTCCTTTTCCTTGGTCAGATCAACAAATGATTCACTGCATTTCCTAAAATAAAAATCAGTACTCAATTTAAAGTTGAACCCTATGTGCATGGACAACAGAGACAGACATAAATAAAAGCTAAACCGCAGCTCCAGCCAGGTTAGGAAATTACAGGTGAAGGTAAACTCGCACGACACGTCATATATTGTGCTACAAAAACAGGATAAATCAGCCTTGCAAAACTACAAAGAACCAACAGATAGAAAACAATATTAAGCATACTGTTATATGTCCAGTATATTTATGTTATATCATGTTTTGTGGTGTCAGAACTGACGTAATGATGAGTAATGTGTCATAAGTTCAGGTGCTTTTGTAACTTGACACCAGAAGTGTTGACTGTGTTTTTGTCTGTGTACAAAAGGTGTTCTTTTAACTTGGATTGTCTAGACTCCCTTAGAACATGCTGAATCGTAGATTTTATTATATATTCATTATAATAATATATTATAATGAGGAACAAGCGATTAGATGTTGGGGGTGATCCATATCCAAATAAATAAATAAATAAATAAATAAATAAATAAATAAATACTAGAAAAGCACTCGGAGAACGCAAACCTCCACCAAGGCATTTAAAAAGTTCCTGGATCCAAACGGTGATCCGGATCACCACCAAAATTTAATCAGTTCTGAAAATTTAATGAAAATCCATCCATAACTTTTTGAGTTATCTTGAACACAAAGAAAGAGATAAACCTCCTTGGCAGAGGTAATAAATAAATAAACACCTATATACCACTGGTTGTCACAGTTATGTAATTTAATATTTTGGATAGTTATTTATTAATGTTAATTCATTTTTAAGGATAAATTACAAATTTCAGTGTTGCCATGTTGGTCTTAGTTGGAGCTGGAAGTGTTCATATCTGGACAAACAGAGCAGAGAATAATGTCTAAAACCTAGCTGGAAAGAAAAATGTGTATCATTAAAACCTGACATCAATCGAATGTGTGATTATTCAAAGAACATAGGTACACTGATCAAAAGTAATACATGTAACTAACGACTCCATAATTTCATAGTTAAAGAAGAGAAGCTTCTCGGTGGGAGCCTTGCAGAGCCCTCTTCCTAATTTACAGGAAGCATGTGGTTAAAAAGCTCCAGGAGAAAAAAAAAATCCAACACCTAATGACAATCAGTAGTATTGCACATTAATGCACTTACTCACTGGCTTCAAATCTCATATAAAGAATCTAAAATTTTACTGCTATATGGTCCAGGGTTTTCCACACACAGACAGCACCACAGACACCACAATGCTGTCTCATGTATAAAATCTGAATATTTTTGGAAACCTCTTTCTTAGCTTTATTGGAAACTTGCGATTGCTCAATATGGATCAACCTGCACATCGCTGTGCACACACACACACTGACTGCTAATTCACTCCACTCCTCTACTCCACACACGATGGCTATCAGAAAAAAAAACCAATGCAGTGGGATATTTGGCACCGAGAAGACAATTAATGGCATCTAGAGTTTACCAAAAGTTGCATTGATATGGTCCTACTGTGCTCAACACACCTGCCCAAAAATTGTTGTAACTCAGAATAGGTAATGTTAGCTTTCTGAACTAAATGTTATTAATGTTGACCATTCTGCAGCTGTAAGTCAGCAGACACTGTTAGTAACACAGGAATCGATGTGATTAGGATGAAATGCACTTATTGAGATAGGCTACAGTAGGTTATACACTAATAGTCAAGTAAACAACAATAGAACACATTCATATGTTATTAATAATATTATCAATATTGCACTGATTCTGAATTTTTGTTGCTTAAATCTGAAAAGTTTTTTAAATGCCAAAAAAGGTCTCATCCAGAAGAGACGGAGCAGCTTAATGAGGTGAAATAATGTTGAACGGACAAATAGCCATTGTTACATTATACCATTTATTTCATTTTACCAAATCGCTGATATTGGTTGAGGTAGATATTGAGTTCAGTATTTGAAAAGAATAAAAACTTCAAGCTTTAGTTGTTTTTTTTTCCAATTTATTCCAGTTTTGGCAAGAAATTCCCAACATGAAACTTAAAAGATGGGTTTTCCTCCAACATAAACTCCAGGTATTTGTATGAGCAAACTAATTCTACTGACCTGCCCTGCAATGTATGGAATTGGAGAGAGAAATTAAACCAGGCAGTGGTCAGATGAAAACATTTCTCCTTATCTTCTCCCACAGAATTTACTATAAAGAATTGCTTTTTGTAAATGAAAAATAGTCTCAATAGGTGACATAGATACAGGCGTATCTTTAACATGGCAGCTTAGAAAGTGTGTGTCTGAATGCCACCTGGTGCATACAACTTGAACACAACCCACTGACCAACTACATCATAACACTTGATTGCCTCACTGGTGACAGAGGAGCCCCTTAAATTGTTATGTAGAAGACAGTTGTCAAATGTAAAGACCATCTGTTTGACTAAATCTACTGTGGAAAACTGAGTTATTCCCTGCCATTTTGTCATACACTTACTAAAGTAATTATTCTGATGATTAATGAAGAGAGGAAGAATGAATGAAAACATAACCAGTCAATGAAGCACTGTAACCTCACAAATGCTTTAAAAGGAAATCCATTTACAAATAGTAAAACACAGACCTCTTGAGAGGGACTTGTGAAATGTATATGATTAGCTTAATACATGAACTGTCTGTATAACGTTTCAACACAGTACAATCTTTAAACGGGATTTAACTGATCTTTTTTTTTTTTTTGTAAAGCCAGCTATTATCAGGCTTGTTTCAACTTGTTTGCATTTCCAGTGATCTCTGAAAACGTGATGACGCTTTGAAACAAGACAGTAGGAAAGAGCACTATAAGGAACAATACAAACCCACAGAGGGGAAAAAAAAAAAAACCACAAATGACAACACAAGCTCAGCCTGTTTCCCACTGAGATGGAATAAACAACTATGTGTCATAACAACAATTAGAACAAAGACCACCTTCCTGTTTTTGGATTGTGGCGTTCTCACTATCTGAACCCCCTAGGAAGTTGCCATCTCCGCTAAGAGAGCGTAGACACCATGTCTCCAGGCAACAAGGTTTTCAATGCTAGGTGACCCCCCTCCTCATGTCTAAACCATAATAATTAAAGCGCTCACCCACAATCACTACAATAAGCCTGTTTATTGTAGCAGCAGTGGTTTCCCTTTGTGCCTCGAGCAATGCTAACATGAGTGGAACGTCAGAATAAACTCTAACCACGGTTGCTATAAGACCTTTCTCTCTTTTCTCTTCAAAATGTACATTAAAAGCATGAATGACTCATAGCCGAAAAGACCTGAGACAACAATTCCTTTACCTACAATTATCGCCAGCTAAAACATTTGCTTATTTCTGACCTCACACTGCTCTCGAGTCTCGCTTGTTTTGAAAGAGAGGACTGTATCCTAAACAGAGTGCCTTTTCATCAAGCATTGTATGGCTCAGGCGAGTCTTTAAACAGCATGTCTTTAGTTAAACCCTCTGAGTGGTGGTCTGACATGTTGGAACATGACCGAAGACATCTGAAGTGCAGGAAACTCGATGCAGGTCACAGATTTTCTCCGATTTCCTGACATTTTTTACACATTCTTTGTGTTTTTGGCATTTTACATTTAGATTCATCTATAAATTCAAGACTCATAGACATTGTCTCATAGACATAAAGACTTGGATGTCTAGAAATTTTCTCCTCTTAAACTCAGATAAGACTGAAGTAATTCTCGTTGGATCTGAAAAACTCAGAGCTAAATTTTCCGGTTTTGTAATGAACCTGGATGGCATTACTTTAGCTTCCAGTGCTACAGTGAGAAACCTTGGAGTAATATTTGACTCGGACCTGTCCTTTGGCCCACATGTGAAGCAGGTTACTAAAACAGCCTTCTTTCATTTACGTAATATAGCCAAAATTAGGGACATTCTGTCTCAGAGTGATGCAGAAAAACTGGTTCACGCTTTTGTTACTTCGAGACTAGATTACTGTAACTCTCTATTACTGGGCTGTCCTAAATATGCCCTGAAAAGCCTTCAGCTAATCCAGAATTCTGCAGCCAGAGTCCTGACCAGAACCAGCAGGAGAGATCATATTTCCCCAGTTTTAGCCTCTCTTCATTGGCTGCCTGTTGAATCTAGAATAGAATTTGAAATCCTTCTCCTTACATATAAAGCCCTCCACAACCAGGCACCACTATATATCAAAGACCTCATAGTTCCTTATATACCAAGCAGAGTACTTCGTTCGCAGACTGCAGGCTTACTTGTGGTTCCTAGAGTCTCAAAGAGCCGAGCAGGAGGCAGAGCCTTTGGTTATCAGGCCCCTCTCTTATGGAATAAGCTCCCAGTTAGTGTTAGGGAAGCAGACACCCTCCCCACCTTTAAGACTAGGCTGAAGACTTATCTTTTTGATAAGTCCTATAGCTCGGGATGGTTAGCATCCCTTAATTATGCTGCTATAGGTTTAGACTGCTGAGGGACATTTCCTGATACACTGAGCTTCTTTCTTTTTCTCTTTATCTCTCTCTTTTATCCCCCCCCCCCCCCCCCCATAACAGTGTTGCATCATTAACATGTATGTCTCCTGTCTCAGCAGGTCTCCCTGGCCGGGAGTAGCAGTTCCTGTTGTCTGTTGTCTTTCTGTCCTCTTCCCCCCACACAGCAGAGGCAGATGGCTGCCTGTCCTGAGCCGGGTTCTGCCGGAGGTTTCCTTCCTGTTAAAAGGGAGTTTTTTTCCTTCCCACTGTCGCCAGTGTGCTTGCTCAGGATGGGAGATTGAGTTGGACTCAACTCAATCTGTTGGTTTCCTTATATAGGCTGTTATGAATTGGCCTTCATTATGTTTTCTCCTCTGTCTGTAAAGCGTCTTGAGATGGGATTCCCATGATTTGACGCTATATATATAAAGTTGAATTGAATTGAAGTTGAAGACATATTGTGTTTTGCAATTAGAAGCACAATGTAAAGCGTCCATTTTCCCACACTTGCTATAAGGAAGGAAAAATGTATAGATTGAAGTAAAGAATCAATTTTAAAAAAGGACAACTCAAACAAATACAAATGCAAACATAAACAAACATGGGGGTAAAATGTTATTAAAGCTAGTGAGTGTTGTATCTATAAAACAATGAAAACAGCTTCTCCCATTGATTTCAAAACCACAAAAACAAAGAAACGGAAGCTTTACCGAAAAGATAAGATCAATCATGACTCACTTTTCACAGCATTAAAAATCCTTTTAGGAAATCAATGCTGTAAATCCAAACAAACTGTAATAATGAGAAAGATTTTTCCCCATCGTGAGAGAAATACAGTACAATTCCTAAGGTATTTTCCTATATGATAAAGCCCTAGCTGAATCCATGTGCTCTGTGTTACGTCATTCCTTAGAAATGACCACCCTCACATTACTGTGTCCCAAAATGTCCATGGAAACGGAGCCCCAGCATTTGTAATGCCAACAGAGGACACCAGAGTCTTTGTCTCTGTATGGGGAAAACTGTGCTGCATGCTTGTTTGTCGAGCTTTTCACTTCACTGCTCATGTCTACTCAGATAAAATGACCATTCAATCTCTGCGCAGAGAAGCCCAGTTGCCCCAATGATTATTCCACCTCATGAGAAAAGAAAATGCAACGTGAGCAGCAAATCTGGACATTTTTATTTTGTTATGAGTATGAGTACATGTGCGTGCATGCATGCATTTCTTTATGCAGTGAGTCTGAAGTGGTTTTCAAAATGAGAGAGGGCAGCCTTGAGGTCTACACTTACACCCTCTCTGACTTTCCAGCCATGCTTTTCCAGTGTCAGAAATTACAGAGTGAGAATTCAGCGAGCAAACTGCTTCGATGATTTGCCAACCTCATGGACCGACCAACACTCCCTGTCTGGCTCTGTTTGTCAAGCATGTCTTGACAAAATGGTCCTGTAGCATCTCCTTTTTTCTGTACAAGTCTCCAAAAAAAACATTTATCCAGAAAACAAACCGGGAAAAAGCTTTTATCTGCAGTCTGTTAAGATCCCAAAAGCAAACCTGTTATTTCAATCAAAAGGGGTAAGTGACAAACACAATCAGCACAGAGCAAGGTAAAAATCTTTATGTCATGCAAGTCTAATGTGGTCAGGATGGCCTTCCCTACTTAAAGCTGTTAACGCTCTTTGTTGTCTGCAGGCAGTAATTGATCCCTTCTCTGAAAATAAATGAGATATTCTGGTCCAAACAGCATTCACATTTAACAAGAGATCAGGAAATGGGGTTTTTAAGAGGTTTTGTATTGGTAACCCTAGCAGGCTGACTGTCTATATCTTGAGTTAATAGAAAAATAATTGTCTTGTTTTCCTAATAGGAAAACAAGCCGTGGGAATAAAAAAAAACTCTAATTAAAATGTACACAAAGTTCTGAGGATCTACACACGTTGAGATCTAAACTTCAGGTGTCTACAAAAGTATGATGTGGCCTACCTTTACTGTATAGGTAAGGCTTCGATGTCTCAGTCTCTGCAACGTGTTAGTGTCTGTCCCAACTTTTCAGTTAATGTAAAACTTTTTTAGTTATTTTTCAGATTTTAATAGCGTTCTTTCACTCTACTTTTAGACATGTCACAAAATGTGTATACAGACATAATTAAACACACTAAAGTTCCCTAAGAAAAGTTCAGAAAAGGTAAGATTGTAAGTCTACTTTGGGAATAGTCTGATACAAGATGTAAAAAAAAAAAAGTATCTTAAAATTTCTGTTGTGCTCGATGTATTTTTATCCATTGGATGAAAATTTAGTGCATTGGGTCATTGGGAGAGTTTTCTCTTTTTTGTGACCTTGCAGTATTTTTTTGCTCTTCCTTGCAGTACTTTTGGTTCACTTGACAATCTGACTGGCAATATACAGCCCACTAATTTGTTTTTTTGTTGTTTTTTTTTATTTTATGTTTCTGGTCAAAATGAACGCTAAGTTCTCTATGTCCCCCAGGGTTCAAATATGTGAGGAATTCTGAGGTAGATTTTTCTCTCTACCTTTTTATTGATTCATTTTGTTATTGCCTCAAAAAAATTGGGACATTTTATGTTTACTGTCTAAAACGTGAAATAAAATTGGGACATTTTATGTTTACTGTCTAAAACGTGAAATAAAATGTGTTCTATATGTGACAATCTCAGGCTGATTGATATGTGGTACATTCAAAAATTCATTCTTTGCCTGCTTTTGCCTCCAAGACCATTTTGTGTAAGGTTTAATGTCAGAAAAACATTAAGAAAAATGTTTTGGTACCTTAGATTTTTCTTGCAATTATAGCCAGAAGAATTATATTGTTGTTGAAACTACAACTGTATACATTTTACTGTAACGTTTTGTCACTGTTATTTTACGCTGCTTTTCTGGCAACCACAGCTGCCATCATTTTATTGTTAAAGAAGAAAAACAAACTTTTGGTGCCATGTTATTTTTCCTCCATTGGTTATTTGGCAATTGTAGCTGCCGGCAATTTGGTGAAAAACAAAAAAAAAATGCTGCGTGGCCTTCTTAATTTTTACAGTCGTTTTTTGGTAACCACAGCTGCCAGCATTTTTTCGTAAAAGAAGAAAATGTTGCATGCCATGTTTTATTTTTACGGTGGTTTTTCGGCAACCACAGCTGCCGGCATTTTGCCGTAAAAGAAGAAAATGTTGCGTGCCGTCATTTATTTTTACGGTGGTTTTTCGGCAACCACAGCTGCCAGCATTTTTTCGTAAAAGAAGAAAATGTTGCGTGCTGTTTTGCATTTTTACGGTGGTTTTTCGGCAACCACAGCTGCCGGCATTTTGCCGTAAAAGAAGAAAATGTTGCATGCCGTCATTTATTTTTACGGTGGTTTTTTGGCAACCACAGCTGCCGGCATTTTGCCGTAAAAGGAAAAAATGTTGCATGACATTTTTTGTTTTTACGGTGATTTTTCGGCAACCACAGCTGCCGGCATTTTACCGTTAAAACAACTTCTTTTTTTTTTACAGTGTAGAATAGCTCTTTTTTAACATAAAAACCTGCTGTGACATATAGGCTTTACCCTCTTTGCTTCTGTAGAAACATGAGCAAATGTGTTTTTTAAATAATTCTTCACGTATGAGAGAAAGCCCAGTTTCCAACAGCGAGATAAAGCTGATAAAGGAACTACTGTTGGCAAGAATTTACAGGGAGTGATATCAGATGAGACACACTCAAATGAAGCAAAGGGAATTCTGTCCTCTTGAATAACTTTAATGTCAGATTCAAGATAAGCAAACAAGGATCACACACACTCACAGGGAATTTTCTGCAATTTCTCAAAAAGTCAAAGCAAATCAAGCTTTACTAACACTCATTATGCAGCTCTATGTATAACCCTATTCCCTGCATTTTGACCTTCACTAGATACTTGAACACCTATGTCTCAGGAGCAGCCAGCGCTCCTCCATCCCAAAGACCCCTGGAGAGAGAGCCCATATCTGAGTGTGCGCTTGAATGATCACTCCTGGATTCGCAGGCTCCACAGAATTTTCTTTGTTCATCCACAGGTGGGGGTGGGGACACCTCAAACTTCTTTCCCAGTTAAACTCCCTTCCCCCAAACCTCACATACATGACTACAACTTGAGTGTGCCCATATGTGTGTGTGGTTAGTTGTAGGAGAAGTGGGCTTTACCTTACTGGATTTAATTTAAGAACAAGCACTTAGGCAGGTAGCAACAGGCACAGAGTCCCCGCCCAGAGCATTGAACACCCAACTTCAGCCTGGTTGATCGGCACACCTACATTCCTAATGCCTTACTGACTGAGCAGAAAAATTGACGCACTGCTCAACAGTCCACCACAAAAGGCACAGGTAACCTTAGTAACATATCATCTGAGAATACAAACAAAGAAGCTAAATGAGGTTGACCTCTGGGCACTTTAACAGCTTATTGTTGGTATGAAAATAAAATATCTACTTTGCTGCTTAAAGACTGGCTTAATGAGAGTGAATACGTGATGTGCAACCTGACATTGTGAAAGTTCATTGTTAAGTTGTCACAGACAACTAATTAGGTCTCTGTGAGAAGGTGTGAAAAAGCCGATGTAATAACAAAAAAAAAAGAAAAAAAAAAAAAAAAAGAGAGAGGAAAATCAAAGCCATTAATTCACAGTTACAAATATTTGCTTCTCTGCCTGCTCTTCCAGGCAACTGGACAAACATACTGCACTGTCAAAGTTAACCTTTAAACACTGTGCTTAAGTCCTTTTTCGCCTCTCCCCATCATTATAGGATGTAAGTCCTCTTAATATAGACCAACAAGACAGCCAAATGCATCCTCATTACAGCCACTGATTGCTTTAAGGTTCATGCTTTAAGCTGCATTTCTAAGAGGTTATCAGGAATGAATAGAAACCGTCTGTTACACCACACAGTCGCTGTATGGCGAAACAAGCCAGTAAAGCGTGTTCTTATCAGTCCATGCTGATCTTATTTTACTCTACTTACTCATTTAGCTACAGCAAAAACCTTATATAAGGCAAAGTATCTGCTGTGTAAGTGCATACAAACAAGAGGTCTAACCATGAAAAAACACTGAGGATATAGAGAACCCAAAATAGAATTCTGAAGGACTCTCTGGAACCAGATGTTTTTAAATGCCATCCAAGCTCTGTTCCCCATATGTTTCCCATTTGCCTGTCGCCCTCTTAGAAAAAAAAAGAAAAAAGAAAGAAAAAAACACTTCCTCGTTTCTTTTTTGAACTGTAACATAAAGTGCAGTGATTGAGGGACTATAAACGGAGAGCTGAGCTGAGACATACATTCAGGAATCTTGCGGGTCTTACCTTGACCTTTATGGGAGTCACTGCTTGTCAGAGTCTCTATGTTGACTGGCTGTGATTTCTTATTCCCAGTTTGGGGATACTGGACTTTGTCTTTGCTCTGGGACTGCTGGGATTCACATTTATTTGGCTGCTCTTTCCTCTTGAAACGGTTTGCTATAAGCTGCCATATGCTTGGTTCTTCCTGAACTGGTTTGGAAGACAGTTTTGTTGGACATAGGGGTACCTCCATTACCTTGACATTTCCCTTGCTGTGGTATTGGATGTACTGCATGCCCTCATCTTGTGTCTGCTCACCAGAAGCTGGAAGGGCTCTTCCTGTGAGGTACGAGAAGGGCCGCGGAGCCATTGTTATTTCTTCCACAGTACTTTTAACTTGAGGGTACTCCTTTGACTCCCCCCCAGACTCTAAATTAATTTTGTCATGCGGACGAGTCCTCCTGAGTCGCATGCTGAGGCTCCGCCTTAAAGAGGTCAGTGTACTTCTTGAAGAGTCAGATTTGCTGGATTTTGGCGAAGATTTAGTATCTTTCTCTGCCTCCTTGTCTTTGCTTTTATCCTGAGATGTTTTACCAAAAAGTCTCCAACGAAAGCCTCCTTTAAGAAATCCTCCATCGTTGTCTGTGTGACCACAGCTCTTCTGCCTGTCAATCTCATCATCCGAGTCCCTCTGTCTTAGTTCCAGTACTGTCATACTGACAGGCCTGGGCTTCCAGCTCCGCTGTCGGGTCCGGAGGTTGACCCCCAAAGGGGCTGATGGCCGTTGAGCCCCGACAGAACTAAGGCCATCCACTGCCCTCAACTCAGCCTTCCTGTTTCTGCACTGCTGGTTATTGTCTAAAATTTCAGTCTTTTTGAAGAGCTGATGGGCCTTCGGTTCTGACGGAGCCGGACCTGATCCTGCCAGTGTGCTAACACTCCTTGGCCTCTGCAGCCGTCTTTCGAATTCAAGTGGCAAGTCTCTTTGCTGCTCAGAAGGGCCGCCATACATGCTCATAGTTCTCCTGCCAAGCACAGCTTCATCCTGACGTGGCCCACGTAGCACGGCCCGAGGCAGAGAACTGTGTCCTGTAATGGCGGCATGACCCCCTAATAAAAGCCCATCAGTATGGATGGTGACAGAGCATGGTCTTGAGCTCTGAATAAGTTCCTCCTGGGTGTATTTCTGAGTTGTTCGCTCTTCCACGTCTCTGCTGTGTTGTGAGGAGTTCTCTGAGTTCTTGGAGGGTTGTTTCAAAAACCTGTCTGTCTTCATTTTTCCCTCCACTTCCTCCTCCTCACTCTCCTCCAGAACTACCTCCTCTCTTCGCCTCCCAGCCCTGCTCGAGCAGCTCAAGGAGGGCCACCTGTTGAGCTCCTGTCGTGCCCTGCCCAGCCTGGGGCTGTTCTCCATTGGCACAAGTTTCATTAGCTTTCCTTCTGGCTGGCAATTTTCCACCAAGCTGGGACTGACCTGGTCCATTTTCGGACCCGACAACGCTGCATCTCCCTGCGTTTCATTTAGAGTTACAGAGATGTGGTAGACAGTTATCCCCTGCCCAATAGAGTTATTCCGAGGGGTCACATCCACAGTTCCACTGCTGAGGAAAAGCATTGTACTTCATACAAACAGATTCACGCATAGTATCTCATACACACACTAAAACAAACGTGCAAAGGCCACTGCTCAGTGCGTGGGAGCTGAGAGTCACAAAGTCCTTCATTTGAAGCCTAAATTCCTATGCCAGGCATAATCCTTCACCTTTGACATGGGGGGAAAAAAACTTCAAACAAGTTAATGCAAAGCCTTGCTGCCACCTGCATCTTCTGGCTCCTTTACTCAGTAGACTCATGTAGGCATTTAGAGTAGTTGTTTTCCCTTTACACTGCACCACCTATCCTGTACAAGCAGATACCCAAAAGAAAAACAGGTTATCCACTGCGTCGTTTGCAAAAAAGTCACATCTCTAACAGGTAAGAAAAAAACAAAACAAAACAAAAAGCAATCATGATTCATCCTTCTTCTTTGGCAAGTTACGAACTGTGAGCCATCGTTGCTGTTGGCGATCCAGACAAACTCCTTAATCTCTGAGCTTTTGCCTTGCAGAGCATGAGCAAGTGTGTCTCTGTTTGAACTTTCAGCTGCCTTCCAACCCCCGGGACACATGGAAAACAAGGAGTGGATCCCAGGGGTATTAAACACACCCTCCTGCTTTCTCCAGTGCTGCTTGAAACCCCCGGAGATATAAACAGACTAAAGTGAACATGAGATTGAAAGAAGGAAGAGCTGATTACACCCTACTGTAATCAGACAAACCACAACAAACAGCCATGAATAGATACCTTGTGTTCTGCTGACCAATAGTAAAACACAAAAAGGGGCTTGCACACTCAGATTTACGTGTGGAAAAGAGAATAGGGTGTAAAAGACCCCCAAGAGTTTGTTGATTCACCTACATCCACCCACATATATATGTTTATTTTAAAGATCATTACAGAAGCAATGTTTAAATAACTTTAATAGGGAATGGTTCCAACACAGAAAATAAATGCTTCTCCCTCCAGTACCTTTAAGAACACTAAACCTGTGTCGGTACCATGTACTAACCACACAACCACACACCATGCTTCCAGTGCCTCCTACTGCAGCCTACACTCAGTGGGAGAGCTTAAGCTTAATTCCAAGATTGGCTGACAGCTATTTATGGGGAAGGAAATTGTATTCTTTTTAAAGCACTGACAGTTACTGTACAGAAAGTGACACATTAAAGATTATGTAAAATGATATTCCATACTTCTTATCACGACTTTACCTGTACAGTGTAGGTTGTTTCAGCAACTAATGTCATTGAGAAAATCATTACAATAAAATGCTGAAATATACTGGCATTACATTAAATGTTAGGGATGAAATGAAACAGCTTTTCATTTCTTGCTCTTTTTCCACTGTTTATTTTATTTTTTTCCAAAACGTGACTTGCTTTATGATACATAAGTGGAGTTACATGGGATGTGGATTTGCAGGGCCAAGTTTTGCAAGGAACATAAAGTGAACGGAGCCAGATTTAAGATGCAAAGCTCTGCAGGCACCCACTCTATGCTTAAGGCTAGAACACTGCCCCTTTGTGGTCAGTAAGAGAACGACTCCGATAACACAGGAAGCTGGATGAAATGGCTCAGAGGATACAATGATATCAATCAGGTAACAAGCCACTGATTTCTTATGACACTCAGTAAATAATGTTAGTGCCTCATGAGATCTATGTAAGTTGTATATTTCACAACATATAAATCTTGCAGTTCATGTTTAAAATGGTGGGGAAAAAAAGCATAAAACAAAATGACAAAAATACTGACTGGCTATTCTCTGTGGTAAACCAGCACTGTATAAAACTATAATCTAAATGGAAAATCCAACCTTGCAGCAAGCTGATCTGGTTTAAAAGCCTATATCCTTTAAAGCTTTAACTTTAAAGCCATCTTACAGCTTAAACAATTCTTATTTCTACAGGCAGACTTTTATCATTACACCATCTAAACAACCTCCAGGTGTATCCTTCTGTCTTTATAGGTTTTGTAATCTTATCAGGAAACTCAGCAAACAATCAAAGACATTCTAGGTATTTTCCAGAAATGTTTTTCAGTACGTGTGCAACAACATGCACGCACGCACCACAAGTATTTCTCATAAGAGTGTGTCAGAGTGAGCTTAGTGTTATATCAAGCTGTGAGGGCTCACTGTGTCTGCAGTTACCTGAGTCTAGGAAGCAGGGGTTTGGAATGAACTGCGTCTCATCATAGAGCAAAGAATCCTTTTCGCTCCACTGGATCGAGAGGTGTCGAGTTCGCCTACGAGTCCCGAAGCATAGCATCATGGTCAAACAAAACTCTCACATGGGTTTCAGCAGAGAGGACTCAAAAAATATCCATTTAATTTTCCTCCTCTTTGTTTTTGGCTTCCTTTAAGAACTGCAGTGAGACTCGTCCAACAGCTTAATTCTCATCTCCGACATTTTAGTCCTTTGTTGCTTTTGTCCAACCTGGCTGCAACAAAAAAAAAATAAAAAATTTGTCATTTGCATCATGCTGTAGCCATGATGTGTCTTCCATTATAATGTGGTTACCAGCAGAAGTCTGAGCAGCAACCAGACAGTCTGTGGAAGTGACCCAGGGAGGTCATGCACTGTGGTCCACTTTGAGTTGTTTCCTCCTTGTAATTCGTGGCCTAATGCAGGTGTTGGTTAGCAGCAAGAAACACTGATAGGATTACAGTTAATCCACGATCCTGTTGTCTTTGTTGTTGTGGTCCTGTCCAGATGAAGTCTTGGCTGGATAAATCCAAGGATTTCAAAGTACTGAGCAGTTAACAGAGCCTCTCTTGTGTGCCCCTCTGTTCTCCTCTGTCCCGCGGCTAAATGTTAGTCCCTCCTGTAACCAAATCTTAATGGCAGCTGGGGGGGAAATTTTTCAGAAAAACTGGACGGGCTTGTTTTGGGATTCTTGAATCACTTTTCATCTCTCATATCTGTGTGTACACATCTGCCCATTTCTACTGTGTGTGTTGGCCATTTATCTCATCTGTGTGTGTTACTGTGACAAAAAAGGAGCCTATGATTGTTTTGACCACACAGCTTCTACCTGACTTCCATGCAGGCAGACTAAATATTCCATGATATATTCTCTGTGCTTTTTTTTTTTTTTTTCAATTTTATCATTGTTATTTTTCATCCATAAATGGCCATTTATGAAATGAAAGGTTATTTAAAACATGTTAAATATTTAAATCAAACATGAATTAGAGGTTTTCAGTTCATGAAATGAGAAGGTTTGAGTAGGTTCTTTGTCCAAATTTGGGTGTCAGTTTCCGAAAAATGTTGTTAGGCAAATGAGACTGAAGAAAAACTCTGTGGTTTAATGGAAAAACTGATGATTGGTGAAAATAAATCACTGCATTCCAGAATAAAAATAAAAAAAAACATGACCCACATGAGAATCATGGCGTCAGTGGCATTATTCATATTGTTTCATGTCGGCCAGGTAAAAGAATAAACATTAAATGATAGCAACACAAAGTCAAGGAATATCTCTCGTGTATGAATCTCAGGGATAACTGTGTTTTCAAATCAAATCAAATCAAATCAAATCAAATCAAACTTTATTTGTATAGCACTTTTCATGCTTAAAAACAATACAAAGTGCTTTACATTATAAAACAATTTACATCAAAATAGATAAAACACTAACACACATACACATCCCCTTTCACCCACCCACAACCACCCTCACCCATGCCCTGTTTGCCCTGTAACAGTTAAAAGAAGTTGAATGGCCAGGTGCATTTGCACCAGATGTGCACCAGATAAGGAAACGATATTCTCAGGGAGCCTCTACACAAAGGGCTACCCCCAACCAAGACCACCCAGGCCATCACCATGGGGGCCACCCGGGTCCGGGCAGACAGCCCCCACTGCAACACCCATGCAGTCAGAGCAGGGGCAGCCCTTGGTGAAAAGGACCCCAATGAGGAGAGAGCTGGAGTGAAAACAAAAATAAAATCCATTTAAAAAAAAAAAAAATCTATACTAATATGTAAATAAATATATAAATAAATCAAATTAACTAAAAAGATGTAAATCAATATATAAAATATATAAATAAATAAAATTAACTAAAAAGAAGAATAAATATGGGTTAATATAAGAATGTTAAAGCTTAGTTATAAGCTAAACAAAAAAGGTAGGTCTTGAGCGTTTTTTTAAAAACATCAACAGTCTCTGCAGCCTCTTCCCGCCCCCTGGTCCTTGTCAGAACTCGTGCTGCCGAGTTCTGCAGTAGTTGTAAACTAGAAATACTCTTTTTGGGAAGACCAGAGAGCAGGGCATTACAGTAGTCTAGTCTACTAGAAATAAAAGCATGCATTAGTAGCTCCGTGCTGGCAAGAGAGAGAAATGGGCGGACTCTGGCAATGTTTTTAAGATGATAAAATCCTGTCTTTGTAACATTTCTGATATGTGGAATAAAATTCAGCTCAGAGTCAAAAATAACACCCAGATTTTGTGCACACTGGGAGGATTTAAAACTCTGCAGTTTGCATGAAATGATCTCTCTCTTGTCTTCAGGACCGATGATTAAAACTTCAGTCTTGTCCTGGTTGAGCTGTAAGAAGTTCTCTGCCATCCATGACTTTATATCTAAAATACAGTTTAAAAGGGTGTTAACTGGCTCCAGGTCATCAGGAGACATGGCGATGTAAAGCTGTGTATCATCAGCATAGCTGTGAAAATCAATGCCGTGTCTCCTGATGACATCCCCAAGTGGCAACATATACAGGTTAAAAAGTAATGGGCCCAAAATTGATCCTTGGGGAACCCCACATTTTATTTTATTTTTATTTCAGAAGGGAAACAAGCCAAAACACAGAATTTGTTCTACCAAAACATACGTAACGAAATAAAGTTCTTGTTTTTGAAACAGCTAAATCAACATTTGATCTTAAACTAATGGAAATGTTGTGACAAGACTTGAAGCAAACAGTTCATATAATGCACCAAACACACCAAAATCCAAGAGCTGGAGCTGTTTACACAAGCTAAAATCCTCCAAGCTAAAGATGACTGAGACACTTCCAGTTAGCTGCAGGTGCTGCTGCACAAGAAGGGTCACACTAAGAGATCATTTTCCTCCATAACGAAGGGAACTAGGAATTACATTTTCTCACAGTCATTTTGAGGTCTGCACTGTATTTCAAAATCTGATGTTTCAGAAGTTTGAGAACCCCTGTATTAAAGTGGCATCATGTGGAGGCTAACTTCCAAAATAAAAAAGCCTCAGTCCATGCTGCAGTCACCTATACTGTAATAAGCCTGAGTTTAGCGAGCTGGAGAATGAGAATGGTTTCACAGCAACATCAATTACTTTCAGGGATTATGCAATTTAAGGGGTTGAGATATTTTGTGAATACTTATTAGGAGGAACCACAAGACAGATATGTCTGAGCAGCCGACATAACAGAATGTCAGACATCCTGTATTGGTGTATTTATATAAAGAAGCAGACAGTATGAGCGACAAATGCTGGTTTTGTCTAGCAGATTGCAGGATGCATCCAAGCCACATGAGCAAAGCTTGCTAACCTCTAGTCTGTATCATAACATGAGTCAGTGTGAGGATGACAGTCATGCACATATGTACACGCTTTCACAAAGATGGTGACTTTATCTAAATGTGGTAACTGGAAAACAGAAAGCAGGCAGCTGCCTGTCTCATACAAACCTTAGTCTGTTTGCCTAATATCGATTAACAAGTTTTATTTTTCTCAATAAAGTGTCTCTGATCTCATTCACACATATGCACAACAGCATTACTCACACCTGTTGGTGAGCCAACATACACCAGAATCACGCATGGAGACAAAATCCTTGATTTCATCCACTCCCAGAAGTACATGCAGTACACCTTCTACATTAAGAAGCGTTGGGCATGCTGCATGACAAATCACTGGCAAAGCTTGACAGTGACTCACTTGGTTTGACAAGAACAAAAATGTTCAGGACTTTTCAGAGTCGCTGATGTCATGCTTTAAATAAAGCTTTATGTGAACACGTGAATGTCATGAATTCAATGTGAGAAAATAGAGGAAGTTATTGACCATTCAAAGCATTTCTCTGTTTAGGAGAAGTTTTCCTCACTGAAAAGAGTCCTGAACAGTGATTCATATCATTGCTGGCTGGAGATGACATCTGAACTGCTTATCAATCCCTGGATGAGAGTCTGCATGTGGATTTGATCTTTTCGCTGTTTCCTGGATTCAAATAAAGCATTCAAGTAGCTCTTTTTCAAGAAAAAAAAGAGAAATATTGACAGTTATAGTAGAAAGACATTGAGTACCAGTCAAAATTTAGACTTGCCTGCTCATTTGTTGAATGAGTAGCCTATGGACCCTTAAATCAAAGTTCATGAAACAACTGTGTGTGAACTTTTGTGAAGTTCATTTAGAGGAAAGTAGGTTTACTAAACAACATGTAGATGATACAGCTGTGTCACATGTCAAACTTAATTGTCAGTGTAAAGTGACGACTGCATCTCACACTCACTGCATCAGCTCCTCTCGTTGTGCCTCCTTGTCTTTACATTCACAACACACGAATGGCTGAGACACACAAAGGGAGGAAATGGGGAAGTACAAACAGAAAAAGGTGGAAGAAGACACCTTTCGTCAATGACGGTGACAGCACATTATGATGGCATCCATTTAATAGTCTAAAACTGAATTGCTGCTTTTTCTGACATCTCCACGGATAAGTGAAAGACAAAAGTGCTATAATCATGATCATTTTGAAGCATATCGCTAAAGCTGCCTGAATCGTAATTGTTACAAAGGTTTTTTTCAAAGCATAGTTACTGTTCCACATTCATTTTCCACAGTTACGCATTTCACCACATCATTGTATTCCCTGCCTAATCAAGCCACAGAGGTAACCCAGCTGAACCAACTTATATTAAAAAATTGTGACTTCATTTTTACAGAGGAATATGTGTGAAGATATTAATGCTTTAAACAATGTGTCTGCAGCCATGGGGGAGCTTTTCTAAGAGACTGCTGCTTTACTGGATATGACTATTGCGGCTGTGTCTTGCATATTTAATACATGATGTGATTCCACACAAAAGAAAAGACATGGGTCTGGGGAAATCTGAACTTTTTTTTTTTTAAAGAAATATGGGAATTCTTGCTATGATTGATACTTAAAAAGGAGCTGCTTACCACGTGAGTTTGTTTGCAACCACACTAATTTACAAGCACCTATAAAAATGAATCATATTGTATGCAAATTGCTTGGATGTGAGATACAAGAAAAAACTGTGCACATGTTCTTGTCCACACCAAAATCTTGGCAGCGTAAATTCGCCTGGTTCCTCCACACCCAGGTGATTACACAATGACCAAGCAATTTCCAAAAAGACATGAATTTACCAGCCCCTGTTTCATTCTCCTCTTTGTCAAGGCTGAATTAATGTTGGCAAATTAATTAGTAAGAGGAATCACACGCAGTTGCACAGTAGCTGCAGACAGCAAGGAAAGTTGATGATAATTATGCTTGCAGTAGTGGTACTGAACGTGGGCGTAGAGCTTTTTAATATTCAGCTGCAATAGCGACAAGCATACGTCACCATTGCTCCACTGCAGAGAAAATGATAGGTTCGAGGACGTCTGTGGGAGGCTGTGAAAAAAAAAAATCCAGACGCTTCTGTCTCTGAAATTCAGGTTTTGTGTGAGAGCTTGTGCATTTGTACGCTGTGTGTGAGAGAGAGAGAGAGAGAGAGAAAGAGAGAAACATAGGCGGACAATGTATGAAACTGAATGAGAGAGCGTGCATTAGCCGTGTAACCTCAGCTGAAAGCTGCACGAGGCGCCTTCATTAAAATGTTTGACATCCAAGATGCCAACAGCTAATTTGCTTGTTTCCTTTGACAGAAAATAATATTCAAAGAATCTGTGTGCTGTGTTTCCTTGTTTCTGCAAGTGCACTGCTCATGCATGGGTGGATGACTTTTTGACTTCTTCTACATGCAAGCATTGCAACTATTCTGCCAGCCAATGCATTAGAATATGTTTGATGTGCCACATGGAGAAATTTAAGGTTCAGAAAACTGTGGGGGAGGGTTGCAGACTTGGCCGGAAAGCATGGAACTAAAGGGAGAAAAGATCCATCTGAAATTCACCAACTCGGACCGGGCAGGGAAACACGGAGGCAACAAACTGGTTTGTAGAAGATGACAACATGACCACAGAAAGACAATGTGGGAGGAAACTGCAGAGACTTTCACAGTTTTTACAGTCAGGTTTGTGTGGGTTGGTAGCTTCCAGTCCTCCTCCTCCATCACATATTAGTTTGCAAACCCCCGCCTAATACTGATGTCATCTTTTAAAACTTGCCTTCACTTTGATGCATTAGCTTTCATGATATATTACAGACTATAACCCCAGCTGAAACTAAATGAAAGAATGGGAGGAACATAAGTATAATTTACTATCTTATCCCACACAGAAGATCTTCATAGAACAAAATCAAAGAAATTTTATGGAAAGTATCTCTTTACAATACCTATAAAACTGATCAGACTGAATTAAACATTTTTTCAGACTTTGGAATCAATTACAGGGAGAGTTTTGACTTGTCACAAGTCAGAAGACTAGTTGCAATTTAACTAACTTTGTCATCTTACCCTTTTTATGCAACCATATTACTTAAGTAATCCTTTATCTCCCATTTTCATCGAAAGGAAACACATTATCTGTCATCCATCACTTGGCTTTCAGCTGCCATCATGTACCTCACCGTCTTCCTGCTTTAACATAATCTTTGTAGTTGTTCAAATAAATTGAACTGCCAGACACATCAGCTGACCATAGAAGTATGATACCATAAAGGGAGCCAAACCAAGCTTTAGTTTTCATTTTCTGTGGCATTCTTTCCACGCTTTACAATGATGCCTCCTGTATCATTAACCTAAACTTTTGATTCTTACTGTAGTCCTGTTTGGTCTTCTCAGATTTCTTCCTTGCAGGGCTTTTCTTAACAAGCCGTTCAAAACAACGGCCAGGAATAGCGACACATTTGGGCATAAGCTCCCATGTAATTTCCCACGCCTTTTATCTCCATTCCTGTGCCACCCATGCATGTGGAGACAATAGGCTGGTAGCTGCGTTGAAGCTGACAACAGTTACACAAAGAAGTCAGACGCAGTACTATCCTGCAACCTGTCAGTGCTGTTAACACAAAAACATATGGAACAGCTGCTGACTCAAAAAACATGAGTGTTTGTTTCTATTACGCAGGTGCGGTTCATGAACCCCTGGTTTGCAAAATAAAAAGCTCTGAGCTGCTCTCTTTGCACGACACTCCTGCGTGTTTCTAAATAATAATGCAATCAGTTCTACACAGAAAATGGCTTGAGGGCAGTGATGCACCGTTGCTTCAGTATTCAGCGTGGGATTAATTGTTGTTATGTTAATTTAACTAGCACTATCTGTGACTGATGAGAATATCTGATCTTCATTCCATTAAAAAAAAAAATCTCTGAGACTTAATTTCACAAGTAACTGACTATTAATCTACGCTCCAATAGCTCAGGTGAAATATCGCTCAGTGGGAAGAGCACTATCATCAAGGATTCAGATGAGAAGATCTAGCAGGAAACTAATCTGGAAATAAATGTTGTTAATCTATTACTGCTGCCAGCAGAAAAAGCACACCATCAGTATTATATGCATTGTAAATGACCTCAGTCCGACAACTGGACACAGGGGCTTAGTTCCAGCTCCGTCACCATCTCCAGTAGCCGAGTGACAGACGTGTCAAGGGAGGGAAGGTCAAACTAAACATCTGTGTCCTAATTAGTAAAGTTCTGGATGGTTTCATTTGTCAGAGTCAATATGGAGCTGTTACACTACACAGTCCCTGTGACATTTCCCGGTGCCCTTAACACAGTGTCATATAATCCCGTCCATGACTGTTGCATCAGAGGATGAGTAAGAGGCATTCCTTTATGCTCTTTGCTTCAGTCCAGCAGGTTGTGGGCACAAGCAGCAGGTCAAGAAGAACCCAAAAAAACCTGACCTAATTAAACCGGAGACACTGAGTAATGCTTCCTACCGGGAGTTTCCTGTAATTTGCCTTTCAAGAAATAAAGAGTGCTGGAGTGGGTTTTTTTTATATAACATTGTCAAGCTAGTATGAAAATTTACAGAAAAAATGAGCAAGCTGGGGCATTATTAAAGGAGTAGAATAGCTCAGCATACTCACAAAAGCACAATAATAACATACACACGCATATCATCATCAATGTCACTTTTTCCTTTGTCAAATTTAAATGCAAGGATATAAAAACTGCTGATCAGAAGATCTGATTCTCTACAGGCTCCCCACAACATGCTGAATACACAGTTTCTGTACCTCTAATATTATATTGCAGAGACTTTGTCACGTTTTGACAGCCTTATAGATAACAGAGATTAAAGCAATCGTATAAAATCATTTTCATAGGCGTACAAGCTATATTAAACTGTATCAATTAAAAGAGAAACACCTACAAAAGTACACAGCAGCTATTTTTGCTATTTTGAGGAAACATTAGGGTCAAAATCTTAAATATCATGGGATGAGACAAGTGTATTAACCCACAAAGGAAATTAATAAATATTTACTTGGATTTTGCATAAACTGATATGCAGCTTTCCATCTGGCGAACGTCCATGGGAATAAAGATGTTGTTACTCTGCACAGAACTTTTTCTATGAAATGGGGTATAAAATGTGCAAAATATGGCAGTGGTTTATTTCAACCACTGAGTGATTTTCAGTTTTTTCTTCTTCTAAAGTGTATTATTGAAATTGTGTCTAAATTGCAAGAAATGGGTGTTTAATGAGCAGAGTTAAAATAGGTTGCATTTGAGAGATACTGATGTACCCCAGTGAATATAGTGCATTTGCTAAACGCCACTTAAATGTATTTAATGGGAAGTATCTCGTATGCATGGAAAGTGCCCGTTATTATTCAACATTTAAGCCTCATTCAGACCTGAAATGTCCTATAAACAACAGCACCTTCACTCCATGCTAATATTTCAGCAAAGCATTTTTCCCCCCAAATTTTCAACCAAGCTTCTCTGTGTTGGAACACACACACACAAGCACACTTTAAATACACCCTTCCCTCGTGTTTTCCAAAGTCATATATGCAACTTTAAGAGCTGAAATTTTAGTTTTGGGCAAACAGAAACCAACTCTTAGCAACTCAAATGACACATAAATGTGATCACCTTCTGGTTCTTCTCCTCCTCCTTCTCTGTCCTTCTGTATCTCTTCATCCTTAACTCACTTATATCCGCCCACAACGGTTCACCCTCCCACTGCTTGCTGAACGCTGCATCAACAGTATCCCCTGGAGAAAGGAGACCTGTTCTTTAACTCAACCATCACAAATACCAGCCACTTTAAAGCTGACAAGATGCTTCAGCCTCATCTGCACCCACACTTCCTTCAAAGATGAAGCTCTTTAATGTGATCCTCTGTTATGCAATCCTGCATGATAAATCACTGCAGACACTCAGAGATTAATGAAATTCAGGGGAAGACCCTCCCCTCCTTACTGCTTGATCTGCAGGAGAACAACGGCTCTGCTATTTTTACCCAGGCATCTCCACAGGTACTATTGTTTCTGAGGTCACATGCTACCTACCCCCTATGAGAAGCTGCAGTAGAGCACTATTTCTGGGCTCCTGACAGGAAGAGACAGGTGTGAAAGCTTGAGGAGGGAGAAACCTGCTGAAAGGTGCAACAGCGCTCCACTGTTTTAGCACTGATGGTTGAAATATACTGCAAGGCACAAAAAATAACCAGGACCCCAACCAGTCTTGTGTGCTATACCCTCGATGAGACGGAGGCAGTTTAAACATTCAAGGTCAATGAAAGGTAAAAGTGTGTGTAAGCCTGCAGTTATTTTTGACTGATGGGCTCTTCTACTCAACTGAGTCTTAACACACCGCTACAATGTCCCAATGAGATCAGCACAGCTGCAAGGTCAGATTTGTGCCTGACCATTGTGACAGCTGCATCGACATCATGCTCCATTATGACCCAAGCCTTTTACTGTTTCTAGTGAGGAACAGCGCTGACAAAACAGTTTATGAATAACCGTACAGAATACTAGAGCATGGTCAGTAACAGAGTACACTTGATCTGCACCATCAAAAAAAATATTTATTGCTGTATTTTACTAAAGAAGAATTTTAACCAGTTTCTCAGGAACTTGCTGACTAAATGTTAACTAAAAATGAAATGCGTATTCAGAAACAGAAACTCAACATGGCTGCCATTACATTGCCTTATCGTCCATATCTTTTAGGCTTTAAAGTTTATTGCTACAACTGATGTGATGACCCGTTGCTGCCAAGCAGTTACGATAAACCAACAAGTGTTTTTTTTTTCTCACTTTTTCTCAAGTTGGACTTTTTAACATGGGAGTTTATGGGGATTTGCTCTGTTTTGCAGCCAACCCCTAGTGGATGAAGGGGGACCTGCAGTTTTATGCCCTTCCGCATAGGCTTCACCTTTAACCGCCGGAGGTTGCCGCTTGGTGCTGTTGCATGGTCTTTTGCCTTTGCGCTGCTGCAAAGCAACAGAGGTCAAAGTGGACAAAGATCTCCACTGATGTCAAGGGAGGCTAAAGTCCTTTTTGTGACAGAATCTGTTGTGATCCTGCACCTTTGGACCGAAGCTCAATGTGAATTTTTCTTTGTCAGCCAAAGAGAATTTCCCCTCTCTCATCTTTGAAGATGAGTTGCTGCCTGAAGGAACACAGAAGCAGATAGATGCCATCGTTGTGCCATAAATGAACCCTACACCACTGATCTCAGAAGATTCCCTGAAAAATAATCCTTGTCAGAGGCCCGGTCAAAATAAAAAGAACACAGTCTTGGAAATTAGGACATTTGGGGGATATGATGTAACAGGAAAGAAAACATAATCAAAATTAAATGAGCTCCACTGAAATTATAATGAACAGCAGCAAAAACTGGTTTTCCCAAGGTTGTGTAATTAACAAGTCCACATTCTTTGATGTTCCCCTTTATTGTTAGCATGCAGTAGGAAGCCCAGTAGACTACCTAATGGACTGAGTATCATTACAGGAGGTTTACACAGACAATTTTAGTTCCTTGAAAACTAACTCCAGTGCTGGCAGTTAAACTGATAGCAAACTAAAACTGTTTTTTATATCAATCACTACAAGAATAGAAGAAAGTAGTTGTATTTCCATCAAATACTGCTTATTTTCCTTGATGATCAGTGCAAATCAGTGTAGCTGCAGCATATTTCATTATCAGCCTGCTACCAGCTGCACATCAACATGCAGTTGGCATCACTGCTTTAATCTCATACTGACGTCAGGTGATAATCTCTAACCTAACATATGCATGCAGGAAGACAAAGCCTGGCAGTTACTGTCCAAATGAGTGGTTATCTTAGCAATTATCACTTTCATCTTATGTACCACAGCAGAAAGGTAATCAGTGGGAATCAAAATTGATTTCAGTGCATGCATAAATTAAAGCAATGATGATCTTGTGGGCTCAAACTGGCGGATGTTAATTCACATAGGCTTCAATCTTGGATGGCATATTCTCCCAGTCGAAGAATTTATTGGCATTGATCTAGAAGAGTATAAAACTAGAAAGTGACAATTTACTATTGGTGAACAGCCAGCAGGATTAACATGTGAGATAAGCAACAATACAGGAAATATTTGCAAAAAACAACAGATTGCATATGTTGTTAATCTCTATGGTAATTTCCTGCTACTCCAATGGGAAATTATCATCCTGTGTAAACTGTCTGAGGAGGTAAATACATGTTTGTCAGTGAAACACTTGACAGATAAGCAGCTGTTCTCGAAATTCAGTCTGATTTGCTCTGGCTCTCGTGTTCTCAGTGCTAAGTAGACTTTGCTTATAGAGCATACGCTGAGAAAGTCATGACACATGCACATTCGGTATGAAACAAACACCACTGAGGATGCATAATTTACACCAAGGCCACATGTGCTTGGACCCTGCAGGGCACTGACCTTGAATAAACTCTCTTGACTATTCTAAGGCTCACACTAAAAATAAAAATATGTGGGAGAAGGACTGCTAATTGTCCTCATCACAAGTAAATAGCTATTTGGTCTGCTTTAATCCTAATGGGGCCACTGTACCTCACAATGGTCCAGCAATGACTCATGCTGCAACATAAACAGACAAACCACCCATCGACCACGGTTTTCATAAGGCCATGCTTAATCTCTAACTGGTGCCGCAAAGCATATCTAGATATGACAGCATTAAAAACAAAGACATTTAATGCGTATGACATCCCTTACCCACATATCAAACAGTTTCATGTTTCAGTGTTGTAGTGAAGATCTGAAGTAAAGCCTCCTTGTTGACAAGATCTGGTTTAATTTTCTTTTGTTTAATGTATTCACCCAGGTAATCTATGATCATCAGCATCTATGTCATCAAACAACATCTAGAGGCAAAGGCACACCACTCTTATAAAGCCAAGACTTAAACTGATCACGATAACACATATTTAAAGGTAAGGTGAGGACTATTTCAATCAAAACTACAGATCCCTGACGTTGTTCACGCAACTAGAAATACATGGTATTAGAATAATTCTGACACTCTTGCCTTTATCAAATACACCAGAAAGAACTGTCAGATACTGTGATATTAAGCAAAGCATAATATATACTGCCCCCAGAGAAAGGACAGCAGTGGAGCATAAACAGATAGCTAATCTGACTTTAGCCAACTCGTGCATTGCATTGCCTTGACACAATAAACTGAAGAGATTCATCTAAATCCGAACATAAGCTCTGCCCACATGCTGTAAAGATGGGAACAACAGAGCAGACACCCTCTATTTCTGCATTCTTTTGGTGCTCACGGGTAATACTGTTTGTTGCATCTATTCACTTTCATGCAGTGCATTTGTTTTGTTCCTGTCAGCTAAAAAGAACAAACAGTTTCCTATCCAAAGTCAAAGACTTGCTCGTCTGATGTGCGAGCAGGGTAACAAAGCACAACCACAAGGGGTCACTGTTGCTGCATCAAAATGCTAAATACTTGTAGATATACAAAGAAATAGAACATCTGATTTATGGATCTCTTTTACTACCTGTAATTAAAGAAACATTCTCATTTTTTGCCCTGCATGTTTTCAGAGTGTATCAGTTAAGCTGCTTTGAGCTTAATTTTAGTTAAAAATTATAAAAAATTATATTTTTCAGTACGTGTCAATGTGTGAAATCGCTGTACACAAAGCTCCATTGTGTTAACTGTGTCCAAACATGAGAAGAGAATGCCAGGTTGTGCTCACTGTGGACAATCCACCATCATCAGTGTGTGCTGAGAGGCTGGAAGATGGATATTACATAACAAGCTCATCAGTGGGGTAGTGGCCCACGCACTCCAGCATCCTCAGAGGAATCTCATACTGTTGATAGGCCTCTCACTCAAAGAATGAACAAAATGGCTGAGGCAACTGCCTGAAGGGGTAAACTGAAGCAGTGAAGTTAGGAATTTATGTGAATAATTAGCTCCCAAAGAGATGCATCTTAATGCAAATGAGCTGCTGAACGAATGAGGACAAACATCAGCCAAAGTGCCTGTAAGCTCATGTATTTGCACACATTTCAAGAAGTGGATGCTAATAAAGTACTTCCTGCAGACTGAAATTTTTCATGCAGTGACATAATACAAATGAAATTTGCAGCTGCTTTTTGCTGACCCACAATCTTCAGGTCATGCTGTCATTTTGCCACACAATCTGCAACACAAAAATCATCATCATTCTGAGAGACATGCACAAATTCTGCAGTTTTTCCTGTGTTATGCTATCGTGTAGCGCCACCATTACCTAGGTGGCCAGTACTATTTACCTTTTATCTGCCAACATGTCCAGGAGAATGCATACATGGACCAACAATGCTAGACAGTATTATATGTGTTATGATGTTAAGTTCTTGTTTAAGTCTGACACTTAGGCCACTAGCAAGGAAGGGGCTAAAAATCACAAAATTGCTTTAAAAATGTGCACCATGAGAACACCATCCACTTTTGGTGATAATGATTAACAAACTACACATATTGACACATTTTTCATGAAGTAATCTGCTGTAGTTGTCAATAACAACAACTTGCTACTGTTTATAGTTTATAAACACTAAAAACCATGAAATATATTATAAACCATTTTTATAAAGACAACAATGTACTGGTACTGGGTGCAGACATCTTTAAATCCTTATGGAAATCCACCTCAGCAAAGGGGGATGGTCTACTTCTGGTGTTTGCCTGGATGGATCTATATACACAAATAAATTATTCACAGCTTATTACTTTTCTAATTAGCAGCTAATGCTAAGACTGCGACTCTGCCATGTTCAACAAACACATTTTGAAAATAATAAGAAGTGACTTAACCATGCACACCAAATAAAATCTTCTTACAGTTTTATTGGCATTTGGCAAACAACAGTGTATAACCTTCACCCACTGGTAAGGATGTATGGGTCAGGATGGACCTGAAATAAATCAGTGTTTCCCCAACCATTATAATGAGAAATTTCTCATCATATTACAGCTTAAAATGGATCTAAATATCATATTTCAGAGGTGAAGATATCTGACTTTGATTGTCATGTAAACGTGTTTAGTGTCTCATAAAAAGTTGTCTGAGAACGTCTTTAATCGAAATGTAATCAGATCAGGCTGCTGTGAAACTAATCTCATTGATTCAATAAATGAGTGGCGATACCCAGCCTTACATTGTTGAATTGATGGAACTCTTCACTGTGGTTTTGCCACATGCCAACGTAAAACTGCAAGATCCTTGACCTTTATTAGGAGGCTGCCTTTATACTTATTAATTTGAATCGGTCTACTTAACACGTCTCAGTGTGTGTCAGAGAAAGTGTGAAATTAAGTAATGGAATGACTGTCATGTTTGCAAGCAAATACCAGTGCATGCCAGGCTGGTAATGCAAAATATTACCAGAGTAAACAAATGTTCATCCATCCATTTTCTATATTCACGTCATCCAATCCAGTGTTAGTTGCCATTGGGCAAGAAACAAGGTACACCTGCATGTTTTGGACTGTGGGAGGAAGCCAGAGTACACAGAGAACTCACCCTGCAGCCCATGAATAATTGCTTTGTACATAAAATCATCTTTTTGTAAAAAAATACAGGTTTATTCTCCTGCAAGAAGAACTTGGTACTCTGCACTGTCTTGCATACTTTCCAGGTTTCTTAATTAGTCAGTCAACATCAAATTAATCACAGATACATTGATTTTATGTTAGATTTTTAATGTACTTTTTAATGTATTTTTTTTAAAACTCTTTCGATAATTTGAAGTCTTGTCTTAAGTATTTGATGGCGTAATATTTCAACCTGGGTTATGTGAATGAATGATAAATTAGAGTCTACAATTTTATGTCAGTCCTGCATCTTTTTCTTCCTTCATTCCAAATGAAAAAAAAAAAAAAACTGAATATAGGCAATGGATGGAATGGGTATTTTCTGAGTGCAATGATTTCACAAACTCTTGCCGGTTTCAAGCTGATGTGTGACAAAATAATGGCTGTGCATACTCCTGACATTACATGTTGCTGTGACTGTTGTCACTTCCCAGCAGGGTCAACACTGCTGTCAGATCATCAGCGTTAAGCCCCCATGCAGCATGTGCTGTGTGCCAATCGCCTACCTCTGCTCTCACCGGCCCACAAACCCTTGTTGACTCCACGCCCACTTACCCATCCATGGCACAGGCAACCGGTTGCCTAGGAAACCCCAAAGCCCTTGCTGTTTAAGTGTCAAGATAAATTCTGTTTTGCATTTCACTTGCTTAACAGATGACTTTTCATTCATGCATTCATTCATTCATGATTTTATTTTCACATCTGCCCATCTCTTCTTTTGTGCAAACCAGGTGCTTACATTCTAACCCCTCACAATCCATATAGCAGTCTGATATAGGGTAGAAACTGAGCAGACACAGCTCCCTTTCACTGACCTCAAAGCAAGATAGATAAAAGGAAAAAAAATGGCAGTCTCACTTTTCTTTTTATCAGATAATCAGACACCTTATGTATGTATATATATATATATATATATATATATATATATATATATATATATATATATATATATATATATATATATATATATTACAATTTTATATATATATATATATATATATATATATATATATATATATATATATATATATATATATATATATATAGATAGATAGATAGATAGATAGATAGATAGATAGATATAGATATAACTGTATAGATATAGATATAACTGTATAGATATAGATATAGATATAGATATAGATATAGATATAGATAAAGATATAGATATAGATATAGATGTAAATGAACAACTGAAATACTTTAAGCCAAAGTGCCGTATTCTCAGACTGCTCAGCTGATTGGGGCAGGAAAGGTGAACTGCAATTCAATTCCATACTTTAGTCTGTGGCATATTAAACTCTCCATGAGGTAGGCATTGTGCAAATGTGGTGAGCGTGCAAAACCAGCACTAAAATTAAGGTATTTTATGCAGTTGAGAAGCAGAAATTGCAGACCTTGCAGACCCTTTATATGCAAAACAAACAAAAAGCAGGAAAGCACACAAAACAGAGAAAAAAATCCTTTTTAAAATGCATTTTTTAAAGGATTATTAACCATTTTGTACTTCCTAAAATCAATTCACATAAGCAAGAAATCAAAAAATATAAAATTGCTGCATCCATTGTCAAAGTAACATACATTTCATCAATATAACTGACTATAATGAGCACAGAAAATGCAAATCTCCGAATTACTTAAGTAATCCTGCTTGTAAACAGACAAACAAACAATACCAGCCCAAACCTCCTTTATAGAGGTAATTATCCCCTCTGCAGAGATTTTTGCAGTCATCCATCACCCATCTAGCCAAGTCAGTCATGACTCCACACCCAGTCTGGCTGTTCTGCAGCCATCCAGCGACACAGCAACCCTTCCTCTCACCATCAGAATATGACACAGGTAATTACAAAAAAAAAAGTCGGATATTTGGTTTGTATCACAGACAGTCACAAATTCTTCAGTTCAGTCCATCTGCAGTAGAATTTATCAGTGCTATTACTCTGTCAAGCAAGGCATGACACAGACAGGCAGATTCTCTATGAGGCACATGCTCAAACAGTTAAAAAACATGGCCACAACCACAACCGCACACACACAGCTGGAGGCTGATGCTGTACTCGTTAGTGTCACTGTTGCTGAGCTCCTTGCTGCACAAATCACAGCAGGAGAGAAGACGACAGAAGAAGGATGCTTGCATAAAGGAAAAAATAGCAGTAAAGACATTATGGGATGCAAACACATTCTTCGTATGAACACAGACAAAATATACAGCACGATAGAGAAAATCATCAGCGATGTCAGACTGGAGATTAATGCAGAAAAATAGCATGAATAAAAGATCATAACTTCCAATTAAAAAGTCTCACACAAACACCACAAAATGGTGGTGCAACAATAAGCTCAATCGTTTCAAATCCACAGCCCGAAAAATAAACAAGCACCATTATCAAGACTGTGTCAGTGTTTCCACGGGTGTTGCATTTCTTTATTCCTCGTTTCTAGTCTAGATTCAACAGAGCATTGCTGCCATGCACTGTATCGTCGCCCACGTTCACCCTTGCAGTGTGTGAGAGAAAGAAAGGAGAGGGAGAGTGGGAGGGAGGTAGAGGAGAAAACCTTGCTTTCACAGCGAGAGACCGACGATACATTATGGGAGGACAAACCATATTGCTCTGTCCTGTTTCTCTTACAAATGACTACACAACCAAACAATGCGTTCAGATATTGTACAAATCGAAGGCAGCGTGCCAGGGATGGTTTACTACGTCACAGACTAAATAAAGCCAAAATGAATACATGATGGGGGCGAAAATGCATCCATGAACTCTTTGGTCTGTACACCAGACTTTATGAATTTATGTTGTTTATATAGTAGGACTATGTTTACTCTCCTTAACTTGAGCAATTTCAAACTTCATTAAATTAAATGGGGTAAAATATTGTTTTGTTTGACAATCTTATTCTGGGGACTAAGGTAGTGTTTATCCCTCAGGTTAGAACAACATTGGTTTTATATGGAGAAAAAAACCCAAAACTCCAGCTTCCACAGCTTTCTAACATATGAATCCTCCCATTTTAACAGAGCTGCTGCTCTTTAGTCAAGACAAGATTTAAATTCAGTCCTAAGTACTGCAGCATAAATATGACAATTCCATCTCAAACAACTCTTAAATTCAAGGAGAAGAGTTAGGTAAACAAACGTTGCTCATATAATGTAAGACCAATAATATTCCATCCTTGTATTTGTGAGAGAGAGAGAGAGATCTTAAAACTGTGTGATGGCAGATGTGGATATAAACACAGCTAATGCTGCTACCAATAAAGACTTGTCCTCTGGAGCTTTGGGTGTCACAGCAATAGAGCATTGACTTCTTCTGTCGTCTCCACCCCAACCAGTCGAGGCAGATGGCTGCCCTCCCTGAGCCAGGTTCTGATGGCGGTTTTCTTCCTGTTAAAGGGGAGTTTTTTCCTTCCCACTGTTGCTGCGTGCATGCACAGGATGGGGGATTGGATCGAAGTCATGACTCAATGCAATCAGTTGGTTTCTATTACAGGATATGTATGAATTGGCTCAAAATGATGTGTATGTTGATTTGTGTATGTAAAGTGCCCTGTGACAACATTGTGGTGAAGTAGCGCTATACAAATAAAGTTGAATTGAATTGAATTGCAAATGTGCATTTGGTCACATAAAATATCCCTTTTAAACTCATTCATTCATTCATTCATTCATTCATCATTCTAACCACTTAGTCCAATGAAGGGTTGCAGGGAAGCTGGAGCCTATCCCAGCAGTCTATGGGTGAAATGCGGGGTACACCCTAGACAGCTCGCCAGTCCATTGCAGCCTTTTAAACTCAATAATACCATTTTGACTCTGAACAACGAACACAATAATAGCACCATTTTGGATTTAGTAGTGGTGCTCTAGTTTTGTTTTGTGTTATAGGCTTCAACTAAATAAGAAAACATAAATTTGAAAGTTCCCTGTAGGAAATGTCAGATGTAGCCCATCGCCCAACTGGATTTCCAATCCTGGGATGTCAGAGGAACCCTAACTTTAAAGTCAACCATGTTTGCCCCATGCATAAAAAGTGATGAAGGTAAAGTAATTCCCTAAGTGTTAGCAGAACATAAAGTCCAACCTCTACGTGTGCACATTTGGCCACCGTGTAGAGGCATAAAACACTAACTTTGTTTCTATGTTAAATTTTATCATATTGCAGCTTTTCAAGTCACCAAGTAAAGTTATTGGTTTTCAAACATGTAAACTAGAGCATATCAAACTCAACAGTGAGTTCCGAGTTTCATTTTGTTATCTAACTTCAAGGATTAATGGACATTACCCAGTGCCTTCCACTGGTGCACCTTGCAGAAGAGACATGTTTAGTTTTATTCCCATTGTCTTTGGCTTAGAAATAAGGTTTAAGGTTAAGGTTTCACAAGTCACTGAGAATTTTTTTTTCTTCACAGTTTTAATCTAAATACTCACCAAAACTATACAAATCTCTATGTGTCAGGTTGTTACCACCATCCAGTAGCTAATCATAATCATTAAAATGTTTAGATTTGACAAGTGTTTGTGTGACATACGGTACAAAAACAGAAAAGTCTGAAGAGATCAAACAAATTTAATTAATTTCTGCTTTTTATTTTGTTGCTCCTGGTGCAAAGCTATTAAGGTCTGTCTTGTGACACTTAAAACCTCAGCCTTTCCACTAACCTGACAACAGCCCATACAGGCCACTTACAACCAAATAAAAAAATGTAGACTAGTGAATCAGAGCCATTCTTAACTTGACTGATCTATGTTATCATCTAAAGATCCCATACGATCGTGACCCATATTACAACAGGAGGAGGGATTCCATCACAGGCAGTTCATCAGCAGGGATGAGCCCTTCTCATGGCTCATATTCAAGGACACTCATTTGTGAGCACACACAAGTATTGGAACTCTTCCCAATAAATGGTCTATTATAAGTTCTTGTCCTAATCTTTTCTCCCAGTAGACCACTGAGCTGATGGGATATGATAGGTGAAAGTCAAGCAGTGACCACCGGGTTTTTAAAGCTAGCCTGACTAGTAGTTATGGTGGAAAGATGCACAAACGAGTAGTTAATAAGACATTTTGGCACCAGTGCCCCAGAGTGAAATAAAATTATTTTTCCATGCAGCCTGAAAGCCATCTGGCTTACTAACTACACTGAGAGACTAAATGTTCCTTACTTTAGCTTGCAGTAAGCATAAAACCTGGGTAACCATGGAGAGGGGTTCACTTCTCTTCCAGGCTCTGTTCACATCACCAGTTAGCAAAGCTACTGTACTCAATATAATGACGAGAGGGTTAAAGTTGACAGTATCTGATGAAAGCTACATTATCACATCAAGAACAGCATTATTTATACAGCGTAGAGTATGCACACATGCTCAGTAAATCTTTTGATTCATTATTTTGGCAGCCAGATATTAGGTGGCCAATACGCTCATTATTTGGACAAAAACGGCTCGCTGCAGTTCAGTGCTCTTCAGAGGATGGAGCTCTAAAAGAGATGATGCACCTCTATTACAATTATGCCCTAAATTACTTTAAATTGAGACAGTGGAGGGGAAAAAATACCCTGAGGTAAGGCTTTTCTGCTGCAAGTGACTAATCCACAATCAGGGGTTTTGCTCTTACGAGCACTGTTTGGACGCCAGATGAGCTTGATGTTGTCTTGTTGAGAGGCAGGCCAGCCTACGTCAGCAACGCTGGCTGCTGGCCAATACCACAGAGCAAGGACGCAGGACAAACGAGCATGAACCGCAAAAAGGCTTTTTTACTCCAGGATTTTCTTCTCAAGCCTGGCAGCTCTCCGAGCCCGTGATTCTAATTCTGCCACTAGGCCAGTCCCTGGCATCCTCTCCAGATGGTGGTATACAGGGGGGTGAACAGGCAGATTAGAAAGAGAGTGATGACTGGTTCCTGACTACACATCCGGTGCCTGAGTTGCATTCTCCTTCTCTTCCAGTCACATGCCAGCCATGGCTGTGGAGACCGGACGCTCCCGTCTGCATGCTTTAGCGAGGTGTTGAGCTCTATATTAGTAACTTGACATGACGGTGTGATAGGGATGTAAAGTCAGCGCAATGCAAACACTGACAAAGTGCAGGTAATCATAAAAAAAGTCTGTAAGTGTAATTAAAACAAGTCCTGCAACAGATTAACAGTCCTAGCACAAAACATCCAAAGCATTTCTTCACAAAAACATTTCCGTACAAATAAAAGCTAAAAACAGTTTCTACTCAAGCTTAATTTCATATAATTACTGTCCAACCAAAGTGAAAATTAAACCTTAAAACTTAAACCTGAGTGGCTGTGAATCTGTATGTGTGTAAAAAGGGGGGAGAAAAAGACAGACTGGATGGGAAGCAGTGATGCAAATGATGCGGTAGAATCAATGAAAGGCAGCAAAACACACAAGAGCAAAACTCCACAAGAGACAGAGAGCGCGTCGCAGCAAATTTCATACTGTGGAACATGCAAAAGTTAGTGTCAGGTCAAAAAATACTAAATGAACCTAGCATGAAAAGATCTGCATCAAATGGTATTTTCTCAAAAGTTATACAAGGCTTTGCAAAGAACCTTGCGCCAAAATCATGAAACATGATCCAAAAAGTAAGCTTGATAGTGGTACAGAAGAAAATCTGAGTCTTCCCTTCTCGTTTTAAAAAAATATGATGAGGCAAGGAAATTCACAACTCTTTATCACAAAGCAAAAGTGTGTTCATAAATGGACCCAAATTAAACTGCTGAAAATAAATATCAAAAGAAGGGATGATATAACAAAGTAAAAGAACATTTCCACCCAAATTGTCGTCTTTAAGAATATGCACACTCAGACAGGCTCGGAACAGAGCAGCAATGGTTCATCATAATAGATAGTCTCATAAAATCTCTCATAGTCATTTTTCATCTCCTCCACACTGCATAATTGCAGAAGGAGAAGTTAGAGGCAAAGAAGAGATGAAGAGCACTCTGAGCAACTCAGACAAAAGTTGCTGCGTTGTTGTGAGCATGTCAGTTGATTTATGACTCTCCCTGTGTAAGTGAGGCTGCAGATCTTACATAACCCCATTTAACTGGAGAAGCTATGAAGCAAACCACAGGATGACAATGAATGATTTCTGTGCCGCCTGAGCCTTTGCTGCTTTGTCACGTGTCTTCATTTTATAGTTGTTAAGAGAAACAGCTGAAAAGGAAAAAAAGGAAGCTGAAAAATACTGCAGTCGTTTGGGTTACAAAGTCCTCCTATCTCCAAATGCTATTGCTAGTGCTATTCAAACTAATAAAAAAAGACAGCATCTAAAGTTAGAGAAGCTTAAAAAAAAATTCTAAAAGCACTTTGAGAGTCATTTTCACTTCAGATCTGATCAAGGAGGACTAAAACATAAGTTCCTTTCAAACTAAAAATTCTTGGTCACAAAAATAAATTCTGATTTGAAACCAACATATGACGAAGCGATTGTTTTCAATGAATATCTAGTCGTGTTTTCTGCAAGCCTTGAATCTGGAATACATGAACCTGCTGTCGGGGGCATCATGAATTTGCTAGCAACTTTAACACAGCAATGTTAACATTCCCAGTCATAAAGAGCTGCTGACACGACTTTGAGTTAAGTTTCCAAACAGAGTTGCCAGATCTGTGACGAAAGCCAGCACATTGGCAAATTGAAACCAGTCTAAATGTAATCACTACAAGGCCTGTCATGGCAACAAATTTTGCCATGCCATCAAATGTCTCAGAAATTGTTGCCATAATAATGCAAGTACATCCTTTCAAAGATCAACATACTTTAGTTTCTAAAGAACATTTAGCTCGATGTGCCAACTAGTTTATGTTCATCCAGTCCCCAGTCTACTAAAAGAAATCAGGATTTCTCCTGGGGTTTTGGCAACGTGGTTATCAGGAACCTATGGTCTCTAAACACTATGTAACACCGTTACATAGTCTATGGTAAAGCTCATATAAGAGGACATGTTTGGACTTGACAAGTCCAAACACGTCATTATAAAGTTGTGGAAATGCTGTTGGTAGCATGTATGTTCATCCAGGCAATTCATACTGGCTGTGAAATCTTTTGCAACATTTTTCAAAATGTCACCTTTTTAACAATATTAAAGGGAAGCATGGCTTTACCAACCACGCTGTCTGAGTGGACACCCGTTGCACTGTCTCGTTTATATTTAATCTGTCGGTTAAACACCCCAGTGATTGCGGACTCTCAGGAAGTTTGTTTAGGTCCTTTTTTCCCAGCAGGGAAAACTGCAGTTGATGCGTAGATGGAAGTTTGTTGTATTACTGTGTTTAGTTACTATTGTCTTAAAACATATGGGGTACTTGAGAGAGAAAAGAAAGACAAATGAAAATTATTGTGTCTGGCAAACTTGTTGCGCACATTTTTTCTTATCATGCAATTAATTGACTTATTGCTCATTGCAACAGGCCTAATCACTACCCACCAAAAGTTAGTCAGAGATTACCACTGAGATTAGCAGTGTAACAGTAAAATGTCCACGCATTGGGACACAGCTGTGTGTGTTGCCTGTAGGTTTTTACAGGGCAGTGTTCCACTGATGTAGTCGTGAGCCCCAACCATTATGTTTTCAATCATATTTACATAGATTTGTTTTTAAACCATGTATTTTAAAAAATCCTACAAACCATGAGTAACAATAAGACAGAAAAGTGAAAGAATAGTAGAAAAGTAGAGATCAGATCATGCTCCAAATGATGTCTGCAAGAATTTATGCTATATAAACAATTGCAAATTTAAATTTTGGACAACACTTTAATGCAGATCAAAATGTTGACACATGACGATTTCTAGGCAAGTGATGATTTTTAAAGATAAAAATGCATATGTAAATAACTTTTGAGCCTTTGTATATTTTGGAGGCTTTGGGTGCTTATTAAACAAGCAGAAGTCAGGAACAAGTAGCAACAACAGGAGGCTCTGTTCTGTGTTATAGTAGAAAAATCCCTTAAAATTATTGTAAAGACAACCTGTGTGTGACAATTGTACCATAGAATTTGTGTTAGTACAAAAGGACATAACATAGCAGTGCAGGACAGGGCAGTTGTCCAGGAGTCCTGAACTATGCTGATGTTCCACAATTTCTCAACATTCAACTGTCAACTTAGGGCCAGATCTACTAAGATCTCAATTCGGGAATAGAAATTTGCACGTTCAATCTAAAAGTCTGCATGTGGGCCTGAACCACGGTTTGCAGGCACGTTACTAAGAGTGATTGCATAAAGGGGTGACAGGTGAAAGTGTTATTGAGAATCTTTATTTAAATGAGGGTTGTGCACATGATGACATGACACAGTCTCTTGCTTCTGATAGAGGCCTAATATATTTCCACTAAGGATTTCATAAATTATGTATAAGCCATCTGTCTAAAAACATGATAGCTTAAAACTTGAAAAAACAAAAGACTGTTTTTCGAAAATAAAAGAATCATAAACTGACCAGAGATATTTTGCACTTAGGCGCAATCATTTGCTCCTATTACTCCAGCTACTGGGGGGAAAAACTTGCAATGTCTCAGTTAATGACAACAGAGGGAGTGGAAACCTAATAACTGTGACCATCTGGCAACAGCACCTATCTAAAAAACAGTATTGGAAAAGCCCAGCTGCGATACACAACATCTGTCATTTGTAGGTATTGTGTGACTCTTCTTCAATACAATCCTGAGTTCCTCCAGCGGCTCCAAAATGTTGGATAAAACCATTTGTTTTGATGACTGTTTCCTTGTTCATCCCAAAAATATTCACACAAGGGTAAAAAAAAAAAAAAAGAAAAGAAAAAAAAAAGCATTCTGTGCTGCTCCTTGCTTTATTTTCATGCCTCTTTCTTGTGACGGCAGCCACGTGCGCAATTTCGCTCACAGACTGTTTGCATCCCCATTTGAAACATATTAAATATAGCCGCTGTTTCTATGAACAAAACTGCTCTCGGGTTTGATAGATTACATTCTGGGTGCTAAATTATGATATTTACATGTTCTCCTCCCAACATGCGCAAAATCGCATATGAACGTCCCGTATTAAATATTCATTTCAGCAGACGTTTTAACTGGATGGAGAGCGCCTATGTTGTGCCTTTGAATGATGCAGTTTTCAGTGCATGCTGTTAGGAAGTCAGTTTGTATTCTTTTTGCGTGTGCAGTGAGTTTGCACACGTTTTGGGACACACAAACGGTTAGTATATCCAAGCCTTAGTGTATAAAGATCCCTAAAGGCTTCCCCCTAAGCTGTCACTTCGGAGTTCAGTCTAATTTACAATGATTTCTTCAGTTTCTTTTTTTTTTTTTTTTTTTTTTTTGGGACATATACATAGCTGGTAGAAGGTCTAGGACACCCACCCCAAAAAATAAGCATATTTAAACAAATCCTGTGCATTTTTCCAGGACATAGTTTTTATTCGTGTACTTATTGTTCAGTTGGCCTACATAGTTAGTTAAATGACATAACTAAAGTCCTAGTCATCTTTAAACTTTTATTTTAAAACACTTAGAAATAAAATAGTTTAACAACATATATATGATTAGATAACTGCACTAGATTAGACCCGTTCGGCCCTTCTAAGGTTGCTTATTTCAGCACTGACAAGGTCATCGTTTGAATCTCCTGCTGAAAAAGCAGGAAATGAAAAGCTGAGAATGTTTTACAGACCCAGAGCATTTTCTATTGTGAATATTGCTTCTTTTACCTTTTTACCCAAAAGATAAATAAATAAACCCTTAGCTATTACTATGTGTGATCAAATTCTACAAAAATGTACCCTTGATGTATCAGCATTCAGGGTCTCAACATCCCTAAATCTTATAACTGAATTCTATAGCATTCTAGCCAATAAACTAAAGATTCTAAACAAAAGATCATATTATCTTCATGTATACACTGTACTGTAGATTGCTAACAAGTAGCTGCAGTGGAAACATCAACAGGGTCACACAAAAGGTATTGCATATAGAAACACATGCACATTCTGTAAAGTCCCAGTTTGCACATGGGAATGGCAAACACAAATTTTATATTTTTGACCCTTTCTGTGTGACTGTCTGATGCAAGAAGGACGCAATGTAAAAACCCACAATACAATCTTAAAATCTGTGAGGTTTGATCTAGTTCTAAATGGCAAAACCATTTCTGTTTTCAAGGGCACTTCCTCACTAGCTTTTAGCTGCGGTCACCTGTTGGACAACCTCCTTATCGTCCAAACTAATACCATTCTGACTGTAATCTGCTGCAGGTTAAACATTAACCCTTCGTAACTTCTTTGCAAAACATAACACAAAAAAAAGTGTCAAACTAGAACATGCTGTTTTTTTCAGGGGAAGAAAATCTGGAATTTCACTCATTCAAACCTGCATGCCATGCACTCACATGCACTAATGTGCACACACCTGGACCAGCTCTTAAAAGGAACAGAGCAGCTTGGATTACAGCACACACACACAAACAGCACTATTTCTTTTTCTCGTAAAACTATTGCAATGTTGTATTCACATATAGCAAATGATTGTTTGGCTGTTTTATATTGACAGATATGTTTTTGTTGTCTATCTGTGCAGTATAAAAAATATATAAATTAAATTTTCTTATAGTTCTGTAGTCACTGGTTAGGCAACCTGTTACACCTTTTATGAAGGTGTATTCACATTAGGATAGTCCAGGGGACTTGATTCAATTGAACAGTCTTTATTTAGCTTGGTTTATTTTATACTACACTTTACTCAAGCAGACCAAACCGCCTGGACAACATCATGTAATTTTAACAGCTTCCCACAAAGGGGTGATATTCACTGAAATAACTTCTGCCCAACAAGAAAAAGGTGATTGGCCCCATTAAAAGTTAAATCCGCATTTACACTGCTCCAAATGGACCACATTATTAGTGGACTTGGATCAGGGTTAAGCTAAAGTGGACCAAACCATGCTGGTGTAAATGTTTGCTTAAAGACAACAGCATCATTGGTAAGACACATTTTATGGTATCATTCCTGTCACTCCTGCTAAAGCTAATTTTTAACTTATACAACAAACAAGCTCTAAGGGTGTTGTTAAAATCATTTAGAAATTATGCATACATTAAGAAGAGTGTCTTCCACAGCAGCACAGCCAAAATGCACACAATTACAACATGACTGGCTTAGCAAGAGAAGTGGCACAGCCAGATTGTACAAATTGCCATGTGTGATGAGTGGCAGGGAAGTAGGCCAGCTGAAAGGATGGCATCCCCATCTGGGATCCTCTCTGGAGGATATCACGATGAGCTATCCCCATGCTACACAGAAATCTGCAAGACTCAAATACTCTTGTGTTACTAAGACTTTTTAATTCATTATTGGTACCGCCCTACTTTTACCTTGCCCAGGGCTATATGCTTATTTCTTTTCATAAAGCATATGTCAGAAGGATAGAAAAAAATCTATTCAGCAGCATAGAGTCAAATGGGTAATCAACCCCACCCCCCTTGCCTTCACTTAATCCTTCATTAGATTAGAATGCCAAATCAACCAAGTCAACATATTAGAAATCTTCTGGGAGGATGAATTGGCTGCACTATTGGGGAAAAAAAGTCTCATATCATCTGGGAAAGTCTTTGGGCATTTGAGCTCGTGAAAAGCAAATATTTTGGTACATCTTGTTCAGTTTTAAGGTCTTATGACCAGCAGGCATTCTGCTCCACTCTCAATGCCCAGATGGCCACAAAGCCCAACCTTACTGCTGCACCCAATTTAACAGCTGCAAAGGTCGGGGTCTTTGTATGTTTGGATATTCACAAAGGGTGAAACTTCGAAAAAGCTCAATATGTCAGGGCTGCCAACCCTTTGCTCATCTATCAATTTATTCTGTCTTCATGAAAAAAAAGCAAAGGCATTCCAGCAGTCCATCATAGCATTCATGATATAGAAGCCGCTGTGTAGAATGTGCATGTATTGTTAAATGTGTGCTGGCCTTACCTGCAGGTATAAGATGTTACAGAGGATGTGAAGATGAATCAAACGTCGCCAAGGCATGGAAGCAGGGACAAGAAGAGAGAAAATCCGTGAGTTCACTAGATAAGTTGAAAAACATATCAATACATCAAAAACAGGTTTGAAAAAAAGCGCATCACAAGAAGGCTAAGTGGTAGTTTTAACCTTTTCCCTGAAGACTGTAGATTCTGGTGTCAGATTGAATGTCAACAGTAAATGACACCCCTAAACGAATGTGTCAGCCTAATCTTTTGACAAAACTTGGTATCAGATGGCGTTTCTCTTCTATACCTTCACATCAAAGCAATCACATCAAAGATGTTCCTCACAGAGTTCAGATAATATTTGCTTGTTTAATCTCCAATCTTTGATCGAGGTAGTCGATTGTCCCTCTAAGCCATTTATCCTGCTCCCATCCCCTATGCTTCACGTACTCTCATCAAAACTGAGTGGTCTGTAAATGCCCTGCATTTACTGTCATTTTCAGTCCATCCAAAGCCACTCAGGAATTGCAGACTAAATAATAAACCCAATACTACCTCAAAGGTAACCTTTATCTGAACTATTTTGCCATGAGCATGGATCCCATTAGAAAGGAGCTGTGCCTCAACGCTTGAACTTCTAAAGTACGATCGAATTTAGGTAATAAAATGTTACATAATTTTCTGAACTCTTCACTTTCTCAAGATTTAAACGACAAAAGCATCTGTAAACAATGGATCGAACAAAAAATCCTGGTTAGAGGGTTTACTACTTTTTCTAGAAAGATATGGAAGAACAAGTTCTCAGGAATACTCAAGTCACACTCCAGAAAAGATTAATGTGCGAATAGATCATCTTGGTTCCACTGAATGTGCCTTAACTCAAGGCCATGTGAAAGCAGTCCATGTTTGGTTTTGCAGTAGCTATCTGTGCCCTTGAGTCAGTGCAGACTGAGGTGTTACATTGCTCAGCATAGGTCATTGGCAGCAAGAAGAAATTTCAATGACTCATCAGCATCTAATAGCATGCCGAGTTTACCTGCAGTCATATAGATGTGTTAAGAGATGAAGTGACCAACAACAGACATGGAGGGAAACAAAGGCAATGAGTCATGGAGGTAAGTAAAATAGACAAGAACATTAATGGGTTTTTTTAAGCTTCTTCAGAGCTTACAGTGGGTTAAAAATTGTTTTTACATGAAAGTATTAGCCCAAAACAGTTAACAGGTAACCTTCAACCAGTCATCAAAACAGAGAGATACTTTTTTTTTCTGTTGTTGACTAAATGTTGCCCAAAATTGCTGTGAGAGGCTTTGTCTGCATTCTATTCTCCTAGCAATGATGGGCTGAATTTCTATGTACTTCCCTGTTTTTAACCAGTATGAACTAGTCTATCATTCGTGACTTATAAATGATTTGTTGGTAATGTGAGTATCTTTAAAAGATACATAAAAATGTTATTATGTGACTTCACAAATGGCAATGCTGCAAATTAAACCTTTCTGGTGTTTTGGAAAAAAAGATATTATAAAAAAAAAAAAAGATATAAAATCTAAATATACCAGACCAGCAGCACAGATTTAGACCACTGATCCCTTGTGTGTCAGAATGAAGATGTCTCCTACTTTACCAGCTGCAAACAAGAGTTTGAGGTAAAATCCACAGAGATATGGGAGCATTTATCTGCACTAATTCCAAAAATACACCAAAAACAAGACATAAAACAAGATAAGGGCTGATTCTAATCCTCGAAAATGGTACAAATGTATTCATCTTGACAAGTGCAGCTAAGAGGACTCCTGAAGAGTAGGACAACCCCTGATTCCTGACCTTCCATCACAGTGTGACACTCCTCCAACATCTCTCCTTACATCTGTCTCCACAGGCTGTTTCAGACATTCATCCAGGTTGGGGGGCAGGGAACCGCATGCGGGGAAATTCACAAATTCAGAAACCACCACATGCACACTCTCACAGAGCTACTCCAGCCACCTACTTGTGTTACATAACACATGCCACTGCCTACCCGTCCACCAGCAGATCTGCAATGCACCCGGCCAAGAAGTGAGATTCTTCACCAGAGCTCGTGTACTGCTGAAGTCTTATAAGTTGACTTAATTGCTCAGCTTGGAGAATCATGATAGAGACGAGGACAGGCCCTCTGGGCTTCTGATGCTAAATGACCTACATACTTGGTCTAACAATAAAAACTGAGATATCAGTCAAATGGACTTTTCCCAAATGTGGTATTTGACTATCCAAAAGTGAGTTGGGCAAAAGGGTCTGTTTCAAAGTCAGCTACTTAATGCCTTGTGCACCTGCTCTCACTCACCAACACAGTAAAGGTGGGGTCTTACTAGAAGCCTTATAAGCATGGAGAGAATATTTGGTTTATTGTGTTTATTGTGTCAAATTACTCTGAGCTGCAATGAGCCACCAGCTTTCTTTTAGCCAAACCTAGATTTTATGCCCGATTCTGACACAACAAAAGATATCCTCTTAGAGCTGCTGGAGGTCTTCTGAAAGCCAAATGTGTGAAAATACACCATTTAGTAGTGTGAATTTCTTGAAAGAGGCCCTGCATAAACATTAGAAATGTGAAATTCCTCTTGCTTTATCCATACTTTTTGTGCAAGCACTTGGACAAATAACAGTGTGCAACCAGAGTTGCTGAGAAGTTAAATTGTTTGGGGAAATAAATATCTTTTTAAGTGTCTTACAAAATGGATACAAATGGTTTACTATACTTTAATATAGCAGCAGGGCACATCTCTAGACACAACTTGGTCCAATTTCACAACAGAATGGACCCAAGAGCACAGTGAGCTATGAGATATACTATGTAGCAACACATGCACCATAATTCCTCCTTTTTAACTGTACTGTATTTTATTTGAGGCCAGCAGTTTGTTCCAGTACGCAAACACAGAATTGAGGGAAAGCTCATCTGCTGATGCTGCTGAACAGTGCACTTTTCACGCCAGGCTACTAAAGGAGGAAAATCTCATCATCCAAAGCGAGGCACTGACACAGCCTTGAGCAGGACTCTGAACGGCTTATTTCAAATGAACACTGCAGAGCATCTCTTCACCCAGAGCACGAAACGCTCACTCAGTAACAGCATTGTCTCGTATCTGAAACACTGCTTTTTTTTCTTCTTTTTTTTTTCCTACAAAGGACCAAATGGTGCTCAGCAAACACTGTAGCATTCTGGTAGACTTCTTCCAAATCTCCATAGTAACATCACTTCTATACTGGCAGGCTATTAAGAATATGAATTGTCTGAATGACTTCACCAGATTTTATTCACTTTTGCCTTCTGATGTTTTGCTTTATGTGTCCTGGCATTTCAGTGTCTGTTAAAACAAAAGTTGGTTCCTGGATTTAACTAAGCAAATAGGTACGAGTTACAAGTTATTTAACCTCAATAGATAGATTGACTGACTTCTTATTAATAACCATGTGGAGAGATTTATCCCATGGTCGTGGAAAAGACGTGAGTTTGTTTATGAAGGGTCAAGGCATTGGCATGAATTAAACAGCGAGAAGATCTAAGGAGATTAAAGGAACTACTAAAATTGGGTTAAAATTGTCCAGCACATATTTAAAAACTGGCAGAAAAAGATTCTGAATGATGCTGACTGGTAACTAAACACTTGGTGAAAACAAAAAAAAAAAACAACAACAGTAGAACTCAGTGGTATATTTGATGGTCAAAGTAAGAGCACTTCCGCATGAACAACGCAAAGGGAACTGAAGGGACTGGGACTGTACAACTGTCTAGCCATAAGAAAACAACCAATCAGTAATTCAAAAGAGTGAAAGAGGCTATAATAGAATGTGTCTTTAAGTTACTGTTATATACTCTGGTGTGTGAAAGCTTTTTAAATTTTCTTTTGAATCTGCATTTTTAATTAGTTTTTATTGTGCAAAGCACTTTGTGTTGCACTGAGCATGAAAAACGCTTTATAAATTAAATTGGATTTTTAAAGAAGTCAGTGTGTAGACCTACAAGCGACGATAATCCCAATGTTTCTAACTCATTGTTTGGTATCAGCATGGCTACAGTAATTTAAAAAATTTGTCAGTTTTTATCACTTATATGATACTATGTGATCAATAACAACTACCGGTATGCTGACCTATACTGGACATTACGATATAATTTTTAAAAAAAAAAAAGCAGTTAGCTCCATCCAAAACTTTTGGCAACACTATAGCTAAAAAGTGATGACAGGGGAATAAATGTCATGACATATAATAGAATAAATAAAAAAAAAAATCTTCTTCATGTATGTTTTTGTTGTTGTTTAGCATTTTCTTGAGCTTGCATATGTAGAGTTTTGTATTCATGGGAACAACCAGAAGTGAACTCACTAACAGGGGTTTTGGTGTTCCTGAACTTCTCCAGTCCACAGCAGACCCAGAGCTGTTCTTGTTGCAGAGCTGGCTTATACCTGCAGATTACCCTCATTCAATACTGGTTTATAGCTTTTTCCAAATATTTCTATTGATTCTCTTAATACTTTCATAACATAATGAGCTGTATTTAAGGAAACCTTGATCATTTGAGTTTACTTTGGGGAGAATTTTTTCTTAAATTCCTGCTCTTGGATCAAAGTAATAAACGTTTTACGCTCCAATGTAAAGTTTTACAACAAGAATGTAACTGCCTGCTGCTAACAGAAGCCATTCTACCTCCCCCTCCCCGCACCCCCACCCCACAAGTTGTCAGGCCCAAAATGGGAACTGTGATTGTGTTCCAAGAGGGGTTGTAGTACACGCAGTTCACATACTGCACCACATGACATCAGTCCTGGGTCATGGCCAGAGGGAATCAGCAGTGGAAAACTTAAGCTTATTCCATTTGGGGAAAGCAGGAAATGGGGGGTGTAAACAGTAAATGTGGGGTCACATTACACTTCCTCTTCAGTTATTCCCACAGAATAAAACATCTCTTGACAACAAACTTCTTTTTAGTTTTGCCAAAATATCTCAGCAGATTCAGACTGAAGTTAAGTAACAGACAGCACAGATTCATACTGTATTTTTTGTTTGTTTTTAAAAAATACTTCATCAAAACCAACTGTGCACTGCAGCATATTTTCTCCTCCAATTTTTTTGCAAAATTATGCCATCACAATCACCACTGTAAAATATGTGTACATGTATGTTGCATGCTGTCTGACTAAGTTCTTTGAAGACAGTGAAAACAAGGCAGAAGACATGTCAAAACAGCATCAAAACAATGACATCTATGGAAGGAATGTATGACCTGGGTGATAACACTCAGCTGGCACATGTTAAACAAGCTGAACTGACAAGCAGACCACAAAAAAGCAGAGCTGACAACTATTCTCATTCCCCTGAAAATAAACATTCAGGAGGTGATAGATACACCAAGGACATCTGCTTTACAGCCCATGTGAGAGCAAATGTCACTTCCTGCCTTCACTATAACAAACACACTATTTGATTTGACCTTTAAGTTAAGTGTACTAGAAGAGATGGTAATACTACAGCTTATGGAGCAGCTTTTTGTTCAACAGGATGCTCACACAATAAAAAAATTTGTTTTAAAAAAAATGCACAAGACTCATGTGGAAACAAAGAAACCAACCTTAAAGAGCGACTTACAGAGAAAAACTTAGTTATTGATGGAAATACATTACTATTATTTTTTCTCAGCCCTTTCTACCTTTCACTATAGTGTACATTCTCAATAAAATAGCTCTGGTTGCCATATAAGACTTTTGTGCTCCCTGGGGGCCACAAAAGTCCCTGTAACAAGTTTTTGTTTGAAGTGAAAAGGCAACTGAGCTTCTTTTCCTAAAGCACATGACAACCAAAACAAGATCACTGCTTAATAGATCTACATGTACTGAAGTGGTGCATTTAAAAAAAAAAAAAAAAAAGAAAAAAATGCTCCAGTGGTCCAACTTGATTCATTGCCATCATTATTCATTCATCCCCAATTAAAAAGGATCTGAATCCTTCCACAGCTGAATTTGCCGAAACAAACTGGTCTCAGATAACCATTTCTATATTAGGGGCGCTTCATTCTTCACCATGAGCCTCTGTCCATCCCCAACCTGGATGAGGCCAGAATCTTCCCACAGTTAGTCACGGGACTGCTGGCAAGCTGAGGGGACTTGGAGGCATATGCGCCTTTCCATCTGTTGCTCACTCACTGCTTTCCAAACCCTTTCCTCTGTCAGCAGCCATCTGCTTCCAGCCCTACCCCACTGGCAGGAAACATGAGCACTTCCACCATAGGACATGGCTGATGCACAAACTGAAAAAACAAGAGGAGCCCATGGCGGATTTAATGGACCATTGTCCCAGCCTTAAAATAAAACAAGATCATGTCTGAAGAAAGGTATTTCTAAATGTCCCAATCTTAGAATTGAGTTTCTCATTATTCCCACTATCTATTAATCTGTCATATTATACTTGCTCTTAGGGTTAATATTAAAGATACGTTGAGTACTAGTCATTGGAGATAATCGGTAGCCAAGTACTTCACAAGCTGAATAATCAGCACCAGTAAAGGTTATTAATAAGTAGTTCTATTCTTCTAAATGAAATATAGATGACACATAGATAAAATAAAAGATGGGTTTTCTACAACCCAAACAGGCTTCATCAGATAGCTGGTCTTACCTCACCAACATCAAAAACTTAAAATTTCCAGTTTACTGCCACCAATGCAAAGAAAAATCTGCCCAATGTAACAATTTAAATGCTAAGAACATAAAATAACTAAAACTTTTTTTTTTAAATTACCAATACTCAAAAATGAGAATAACTAATTGTTTTTCAATGGATCAGCTGAACAGCATGCACTGCTCAGCTCTCTAGGAATAAAAAGCTTTGCAGACTAGTGAATTCATGGCAATATACTTTAGCAGTCTTCTGAAATTTAATATAAAAAAAGAAATAAATCACAGCTGTACAACTACATAATAATCGTACAACAAGAAAAACATCAACCATATTACATCCCAATATACCCGAAGAAACTCTGAATATTTCCCCTTACTTTGATCAAAATCTAATAAAGGCACTTATTCTGAACAAATTGAAATCAAAATGAACTCAGTGCAGAATTTCAAGGGCTTTTCCCTCCAACAAAACATCACAGCAGAGCTAACAAAGCCGGAATATGGCAGTCCCACAACCCTCTTTCTGCTCAGGAAAGATTAGGATGAGTAAAAATCTAAATTGTCCTGACTAGCGTTTCCCCACCCTCTACATTCAGAACATTTACAAAAAAAACGAAATTGTCAACAGGAGGGAGAGAGAGAGAGCCTTTGTTCGGGGGCACAATGGAGGACATTCTGCTGTGTAGGACAGCGTCACATTCAATAAGCTAATGCTGTGGTGTGGCAGTAGAAAGAGGACAGCAGGGCTGATGCAGAAATGGCCCTCTGACCCACCAGACCTCCCAGGCCCTCAGACGGCGACTCTGTTTACAGCTCACAAGTTCAGCTCATCTCTCCTGACCTGCGGTCAGGAGTCAGGTTGAGTGTTAGAATTAATTCTGATGGGGTTGTAATGAGGAGTCTGAGGCTGTGCATGAAGTCAGCTGTATGGTCTAATCACTAAACAGAGACTGTTTTGAGAGTGAGGCATGTGAAAACCCCGTTATCTGGTGAACATCTGTCAGGGGGAAGGCCTGTTACTACTACTCTCTGGAGAATAAACATAGGACGTAAACTTGATGTGGGGTGTTGTTTCAACACTGCTTTCAAGATTTAAATAAGTCTGGAATCTAATATGTGTGATGCTTGGCACAGAGACATTTCAGCTGCACAGAAGAGATCTAACATGTCCTCAGGTGGATGGGAGATCAGAAGAAGCCTATAGGCTATTTGATCAATCCCCACTTGAGTGACATTAGAACAGTAATGACTTGGCTGTTATATCACACACAGGCATCATGGTTTCTGAGCTCGGAGACATGAGAAAAAGCAAAGGAGCTCATTGAACCTACAAGTACTGGATTACGTTTTTATGACACAAATACCAAAGGACCTAGTACACCTGAGTTAAAAGAAAAAATTTGTTCTAGAGGTCTGGGACACTGGAGATTTACATTGACAGCCTTGTATCACTTCACTTTAAGTCTTCTGTCAGTAAACCACAATAATTAACTGCAAAAATTTGAGTTTTACTCTAACAAGAGGTGTAGCTTTTTTTTTTCTTTTTAAAATATTATTTTGCCTTTCCTCTAAAATTCAATGTAATATTGTTAATTTAAAATTGGTTTATAATGCTTAATTTTAGCTAAAGAGTCTTATTCTAGGGCTCAAATCCCATATTAATATGATACATGATATATTTAATAGAATTTTTACATTTAGCACCATAGATCCTTTGAGCAAACATTGACACAACATAGTGTCTGATGTGAAATCGATTCAGTTTCTGCTCAGGATAAAATTTGTGTTACACTATGTCCTTTTTCGAGAGACTGTAGCAAACACTGACTTTTAAGTTATCAATGACTTCATTCACACTGGAAATAAATTCTTTACTGTACTAATTTAAAATCTGCTTTATGTAATGTTGAATGCACTTTTATAGCTATATAAGAGCAAGACGTTATTGATGCCAAAATATTTTATCATCATTATTAATAATATCTATTTTTGTTTGAAGCCACCTCTTTTTCAACTGTGAACACTCAGGATCATCATTTACAGATCTATAGGTAAACACTTGTCTTGGGACTTAAGTTTAGTCTCTGTCAGGTTACAGCTGAATGGATGAAAATGGAACGCATTCATTATTACCTCACTGCTGGACGCTTTATTCACCTGTTGATAAACCATATTATTGGACCTGCATTAAAGATGGCTCTTTCCCTCTTGTTTCTTTGACTGACTTGCAGAGTGATTCTCAGAGCTGATTAAACTATATTAATACAGTTGTTCTGTGACAGAAAATTCAGTTTCTCATTTTCCTTTAAAGAGGATCTACACTAAAATTGTATTTTTACTTTCTTCTTGACATAGAAAGCAAGGAGATCATGTAAAAACACCTTATAAGCTTTGAAACAGTGGGCAAATTTGTAAGGACAAAGCTAGTGTGTGCATCCTTAACTCCATAACTATGTTTATGTGTACATAATAAGAATTATACCAACGTCTCATTAAATTTTCTCTAAAGACTTCAGCGCTTGCAAGCTGAAATGTATTTCCCCAGGCGCATTCTAGTTTTGCTTTTTTCAAGTGTTATGATCCTAAAAATATTGTTCCTTGACTAATATGAGTTTACAGTTTGAGAAAACAATTTGATTGGACTGATAAATCTCTGTATAAGTATGAATTAAAGAGAATTCACTACCATCCCATGTGTGACTCATCAGGCTTGGACATAAAACATAAAACTCTTAAGATTTTCTAATTGTGTGTTTTCTGATCTGTACTGTTTATGTGGTTCAAGATTTTTTTTTTTACCATGTTTGGGTCTATCCAATACTTCGCACATGTATTTACGTAAGGCTTTATTTAGGCACCAGATCTACAACAAGTAAATACTTACTGAGTTTCTCTATAAACACTAGCATTCCACATTAACAGCAATTTACATTGACATGCCGTGTAAGAGACACAGCTGGTGGTATTGACAGACACTTCTAACTCCATTTAATCCATATTCACAGATACGGTTTTGAAATATAATGAGCACATTGTGGAGACTTCACTTGCCAGAAGAAGGAGCAGCATTCTCCCAACACAGATGGTCTTCAGCTCAGTTCATCAAATTGAATTCAAACCATACATATACAAATAACTCAAACTTTAAGCTGTTACCACTCAATGTGAAACGTCTGCAAACTTAGTTCGTATTTGCAGGATTAATTGTTTAGCTGTCAAAACCACATGTATTTACCATTATGATGACTCTTAAATCACAGAAGGGATCGCTTGTACTTCTGTGTTGATGAATAGTTTTGCATCTCAGCAGTCATTAGGAAATTAATCCTACTTAACCAGCAATGGAAATATGCATTATCATCATTGTCTGCTTGTGATTAAAAGATGAGCATGCGTGCTCATGCTCTCCTTAGCAAATGCAATGCAGTATGTACGGTACCAGAAAGCTGTTGTGGTGCCATACAATGCCAAAACAGAGCTCCGAAGCTTCAGTCACTGTGCTTTTTGTATGTCTGTGTCATCTTGATTGCTTTTCGAACACAGTGTCCCATTGTGAAGGCTTACTAGTCCTTTCTTGAAATCCTAAGCACCCTTCTCGAGTAGCAGTGTTTTGGGCAACTGCTCTGACATTAAATGTCAGTTGGAGATATGAATGTCAGTGCAAGTTTTCCCTGCTTCTTGAAACATAGTTATTACCCAAGAAACAGATGAATTTGCAATGAAACACTATAAAACTCAAAGATATTCCAGAAAAATACACCCAGGTCACTGTCCTTGCTGCTGAGAAAGTGCAAAGCCACCTTGAGGCTAAAAAAGCAGGGATTTTAAAGCTTTACAGCACCTCCATTTCTGATGTGCATCATTCTTGTCCTTTGCAATATATTCTGTGCAATTCACAGGTACAACTTGTACTTCATACTATTTTATACAGCAACATCTTTTGAACATCCTGCAGGATTTTCGGAAAATTAAAAAAAAAGTCTTATTAGAATCTAATTCAGAATAACAATAAAAATCCTCATTGCACACAGAGCAAGCGATACGATTCCCAAGCTGAAGTCTGGTTAATGAAACTCTTCTGCAATGAAATTAACACCTTAAAACCTAAATGAAATCATATTATAGATACCATCTGCAGCTGTCTCCATATCTCTATTTCCATTCTTCACACATCCATTTCCCCTGATGAAATCTCAGTGAAAACCTATTCTTTCAATCTAATTAAAGGTTCAAGGTCTGACAGATGCTGATTCAAGTTTAAGCAAGAAAATCAACTTTTATCCATATTGGTTCATTCCCTAAACAAAGAAACACTATCTACTATGCCAAGCAATTTATTCTGCAGCAAGGACTTAATATCTGCTGCCAGACTAACTCTGAACAAACTCTGGTGGTAAAAACTACGTAAATACAGCTTTAACTAAAATGCATATTCATGCCTATATCCCGGCATACAGAGTGCCTATTCTGCAACACTGACTATCCATCTGTAATTATGCATGATGATTCAGCAGCACATATTATGCTATCATTGCTGCAGTGTAGTCCTCAGTTGGTTTAGAATCTCTACGTTGCTTTAAATCTGGCTGCATATGGACACATTTCTGAGATGCAGCGACTCCTTTTTGTTCTACCACATAAAATATATACAGTCAATTAGTATTTCTAAGCTCATTTCAATATTGAATTGCACTCTTGCTCGCATAAGCCATTATGCATTAGCAATTCTTAACTCCATATGTGGTAAATCACAGGGTATGGGTACTATAAGCCGTATGAATTATCTTAGTCAAAACGTAATGAACAAACCACTGCTGAAACAAACCTTTTGAAATATCAGATCAAATTGTTGTCCAAGAAACTGATAAGCATGTTTGCTACACAAACAACCACTACATCAAATCCCAAGAACATTTTAAACTTTTAAATCGATTAAGGTTAACAACCCCCCTGATCTGACCTGCAGACATTTGGTTGATCATTAACAGGACCCCAAACAGTCCCTGGTTCATTGCCTGTTTGTTATACCTGATGACTCTGAATTTGCACATCAAGCTGAATGCTGTATTCACACATTATCTTGTGACCCCATACGGTAGAGCAACTCTTGTGTCAAAATTTAGGTCAAACAATTCCTCCCTCTTATGTTCCCTCAGAAAAATATCATTTACACACCATCTATACTGCTCTGCAAATGCTTGCCCCAAATGGTTTATCCAGCCATGTTTAATCAAAGCCTTCTTGAATAGTAAATATAATGAAGACATTAATGGTAAATATCTTACTAACATTTCAGCACCTCCATTTAGATTTAATGGCTAGCTCATTGTAAATTTCCTGACTGTTTAATCTACGTCAGCTTCAGCTCTTCTCTCTTCATGAAAAATGGTTTTGTTTTGGGTTTTTTTAACAAAATGCAGAGCATGAAAAGCCATCATTTGCTCTCAGATGTCAACTGCAAAGTGAAACGTTTCAATGCACCAACACCACAAATATCAGTACCTGCAAAAGGAGCAAGATAGTACAAAAAAGGACGTGACTGGTGTGCCCTCATCATACAAATGAGAAACCAACTAAACAACAAGGAGACCTTAGTATCACTGGGAATTCATTTTGTAAGGGGTGTAATTTCTGTTCAGTCTTTCTTCAGCTAAATGCATGAGCCACTGGTTCCTTAGCAACAGACTCTGCGATGATGCAAGATTGAAGAGGAAAAGATCTGCAGTTCCACGGTGCAGGTGAAGACAAGTCAGTCAGTCTGCTTTTGCAGCTCTTGAAAGCCTCTTAAAATAACAGTTAATAAGGAAAACAGATGTCATTTAACATGGTAAAAAAAAAATAAAAAAAAAAAGCACAGAAATTTACACGAAATTGCAGAGAGATTTGTAGACAGAAAGATGTCTTTATACCTTTGAAATAACATGGATTATTGGACATGACTGTTCAATCCACTGCTTTATAAACATAAAGTAAAGTACAATGCAAACATGCTAGTGCTAAATGATTTTACAAACTGAAGGTAGAGGCAAGACAACATTTTTTTGCTCTTTTTAAGAGTTTTTCTTAGAATTATGTGTTTATGATTATGACATCATGATATTAAGAAAATTATCCTTTCAAAAAGTGGCTACACATTGTAATAAGCAAAGAAACCCCAGATTTCTCATATTCTGCCAATATTCAAGGATCAAAAGGAGAAAAAAAAAGATGTGAAAGATGTAATAAGTGATGAAGGTATATCACAAACAGAATGTCAGGTCTGAAAACAATCATGTTACTTTATCCTCTTAAATTTAAAGCAGTAGTGCTTTTCTAAGACTTGTTTGACAGCATTAGCAAGAACTTCTCTAACTGAAAACATCTTAACAAGCTTGGGGGAGAATAAAACAACTATAAAAGTGCAGCACCACAGAATTACCCTGTGAAAGCCTTCCAAATTCAGTCGAAAAGGTAATAACACTACCTGTATCATTTTCCTTTGGGTTAAGGGTTTGCTCTTTTTTCCAAAGAAAATAAACAAAATATTTTAATCAAATAAAGGAGCATACACCATGAGCTCTTTATATTTTTTTAAAAAGCACATCTAACTGGAATACTCACAAAAGGCTCTAGTGTTGTTCTATCAAGGCACAGAATAAAGACATACCTTCATTGAGCATGTTATGCAACCATCCGAATACTTGTGCTCAATAAAAAAAACAACTTGCAGTCATATTCCACTAATTCATTTTCTATGTTCACATGAGGATGGATTTTATATTCATTCAGCTTCAGTTTCGGCACTTGCAATAATTGTGTGTTGTCAATTTAGATAGATGCTCAACAAGTTTAACTAGTTTCGAAAGTTTTAGAAGCAAAGAAAATGATGCAGAAGCTTAATGGATAAAATCTTTAAACATCAACTGACCAAATATGTCAATCTTGTTTAAAGTAAGTATGGCCAAAACTAAACCATTCTCTGCAAATGTGGATATCTTAAAGCAGTTATCACCATAGATCAGCCTTGAGCAAATCTCTGTATTGTGCAGTGCGTCTGCTAGTGGCATGTGGTTCATATCCCATGAGAATTATAGGTGCTGGCCAAGTAACCACTGCTACTGTACATCCGAAATGGCAGGTTAATTGCATTGTATTGTTAACAACAATCGAATACAAGTATGTTAAATGTTCCACCATAAAACACACCAGTGTGTTTCAATTTATATCGTTTTTACATTCTAGAAATGTGACAAAAACAAATGCATGTTAGTATTTTTCTTACTGCGGAATTAAAAATAAACTGCATTTTTATTGCAAATTAATCCAGATCGATAAAGCCAACCAAAACAGTTCTAGAAAGAAAAGCTAGAAATGTTAGAAACATATTAAGAGTGTTGCTGCAGTACTCTTCCAAGCACCAGTTTTAATGGACACTGAAGTCACACAACCATCAACTGGGTAAAAAGGCTGGATGAGAAGCAAGTTGAGACAGATGGGAAAGTGATACCATAATTTAAGATGTCTATATGTGGCTGTGTATCATCTTCAGTTGACATATCGCTGCACATAGTGGGGAAGTCTGGTTTGCAGCCATTGTTACTCTTCCCTGAGTCATGTGGGGTCCTTTGTACTTTGGGCACTGCGATTAAAAACTGACCCAATGATGTTCATTATAAGGGACTGCTGGTATATCAAATTTTCTTCTGCTTGATTGTATAGTTACTCAAGCCAATCATAGCACTCATTGGACACGTGATTTCACATTTGGCAGTCCCTATTTCACCCTGCAACAAAAAATCTATCTCTAGCTGGAGGTCAGCATTAGATGGAAAATAAGGTTCCCTTTTGCAAATCTCATTAAGCAGTCAGCTAATTTTGGGGGGACTAATTACAACTGCACAGATAGGCTCCCTCCTTTAAGTGCAGCTGTAGATTGTATTGTGAACACTGCAGTGCATGATGTTTGGTAGGAGCAGGAGATTGGCCACGCCCCCAAGCTGGAAGTGTGACTGTTTACACTGGGATGTGCGCCCACGACAATGTTACGAAGTGTGCATAAAAGGGAGGAAATGAGGACCCATATATACCCCTAACCCCCCCTCAACACGCATACACACACAAACACTAACCCAACAGCATCATTATCGGTAAAGGAGAAAAAACAAAAACAAAAAGCACATCGCACCTTTTGTTCTCTTTACCCCCAATGAATGAAAATCAACAAACAACACTGAGACACCTCCTATCCACTCACCTTCAATTGAGATCACATGCTCCCTGATCTGGTTCTGCAGGGCCAGGTCATCAATGCGCTCGATCAGGTCGTAGATTGCGTATATGTTGGGGTGGACAGACTCGAACCGGTGGATCTCTGCCCTGATGGCCGCTGAGTTGGACAAAACAAACTGCGAACCAGCTGGGCCGGATTGTGCAGCCTGGCCTGAAACAGTCCCCGAACCGAACTGGCCAGCCCCTGAGCTTGCGGACGATCCGGATCCGAACTGGGACGGGATGGACTGGGGAACTGGGACGGGAACGGGCGCCGGAACCGTGCCTGGAGTGGGCATGGCTGGCTGGGACTGCTGCGAGATAGCGGACACTGGGACGCTCGACTGGAAATTCATTCTTTGTTGTTTTTTTTTTTTTTTTTTTTGTTTTGTTTTCTTTTTTTCGGAGCAGCTAACTCTTTCAGAACGACAACACAGATCTGCAGACTAGAAACTGTGATCGAAGCGATGCGAACAAAAGAAGTCCGCGCGGTTTGCTGGTCTGGAAAACGATCGGTGCAGAAGCATCAATAGTTGGTCGCCAATTGCAACAAAACGTGGCTCATATTATTAAAACTTGACTCTGATTCATTTTCCGTTATTGGCCAGATCTGTCCAGGGCCCTTCTCTTTTTGTGTGTCTTACAAAGCCGCAATGCCTACCACTTGGACACTCCTCCTACACCGCTGTTTAGGTCAAAGCCGTTTTCCTTTAGTTGCTCTGTTTGAAGGAGACAATGGGCTCGGCTTCAGCAAAGCCCCTGATCCGCAGCCTTGAATGCGTTGTTTCTGCGCTCAAATGAAATAGTGTTTAGTCCTCTTTGGTCCAAGTGGTCCCAGCCCAGAGCCCTCCTCCGCATGCTGAAACGTCACCCATCACGTAATTGTGCTTGGGATGGGGGAGGGTGTGATTGGATTTGGTGGAGGAAGAAAATCGCAACGCGCACATCATCCTAAAAACCTACCTGGCCCTTATGCAAGTACGAAAATGAACATCATTATAAGAAGGAAAAAAAAAGTGGATTCTGACATGACAACGCTGTTATTGTCTTGGAATGATCTCAACTCCAGGCTAGTTTGTCACATGTAGGCCTAAACCTACGTGCACATGCACACGGACACGCAGTTTACCATCATTTGAAATTTTCAGGACTTAATTTCACCTTTCAAAGTAATGAAACGTTTGATCCTCGTGTAACTTAATTATATATAGAATTTTATGAGATTACAGAAAGTGCAATGGACACCACATACACCCTATTGTTGTAGCAAAACACTCAGTTTTACATTACCTCTAGTACTACATTTTGACTTAAAACCCTTCTGTATTCAACAACCAAAATAGAACAGCCAGGAGTAAAAACTAAATAAATAAATCAAAGTTATACGTTCACATCATAAAACCATTTAGCAGAACAAACGTGCTTTTTAGTGTGAGCCTGCATACTTAATTAAATATCACAACACATCCAAAGGGAATCTCAAGAGAAGTGGTTCCTGAAATATGCTTCTTTTGTTAAAAAACAAAAAACAAACTATAATAATAATAATAATAATAATGATAATAATAATGATCACAATAATAATAATGATGATGATAAAGGAAAGAGAGTCACCTGCTGGCTTGAATGCACATTACAATAACAGCTGAAACCCAGATGACTGTCACCGTCAGTCAGGATGTGCTGTTGATGGAGCAGCCTCCTGTTGCTGATAAGGACTGCTTGACACTTGAGGAAAAAGTTTCTTTTTTAGGTCATCATAACTTCAGGTAACTTGGTTTAACTTTATTATATAAAAAAAAGAAGTATTTCTAAAGTAAATTACTTTTTTTTTAAAAAAATTTTAAGTAATTCAAATATCATGCAAGATATGCTCACATATTTCAATTTCTGATGTTTCAAGTAGCCTCTGGCTTCACATCTCTTTTCTAACAGTCACTATAAAAACTGCAATAACCTTTTTATTATTGTTATTCATCAAATTTTACAGCACTTCAGAGTAGAGATAAAAAAAAAAACTTCAACATCCCTATTTTACCAATTTTGGTCAAAATCTTTTCGAATTCAAATAATATATTAATAATTCTTCACACAAGCTACAAATGGATATGTGCATATAGAGATGATTGTGAATTATACATGCTTGCATGTTTATGTAATTACATTCATCTCATTTGTTATGTAACACAATCTGTTGTGACTGCAGAGACGATAATGCACATCGCAGAACATCTGCAATATGACACAGAACTTTTACTTTGCCTGTGCAGCAGCTATGCGTTTGAGCAATTTAAAATGTAGCTGCATAATGAACCTGCTGCTTTGAAAATTATGATGATTTTTTTCATTATTTCCATGATGAATGATGATCTTCCAAGTAAACAACCTGTTTTGTGACTCTATCATTACATTGTGCTTCTTGATGTTTCCACCAAATTTCAAGAGTATTTATTTTTTAGGAACTTGCAATTTTATTAACAATACTCACAAAACACATAGCAAATCATAACAAGAACCCAGCCTACATACTTCTTTTTACTGCATAGTGTGTTTTATGTGTGTAATCTTCAGCCCTCTGCCACCATCTGTTGACCAAATTTGGAATTTCTTTCAAAATCCATCAGTCCGCCCATCCTGTTGCTATCCATGTTCTAGCAACAACAACTGTTTAATCTGCTCCAAGAATGTTGCCACACTATGGCATTTATAGTAATGTTCCATTTGTGCATTAGCACAACGACCACAGACATACTCTCCACCTGAGGATGAGCCATTTTGGTAAACATAAAGCAACAGGGAATATGGGTAACATTGAATGGACAAAACTATATTGATGTCCATAAACACTTTTGCCCTTCTAAGCCACAGAGTAATGAAACACGCAGTCTTGGCACTGTTAGCCCTGCACATTTTCATTCAATTCATTTGCAGTCAATGTGTGAGCTCCCATTAAAACAAACCTCTTCAGACGCAAATACTGACATATTCTTAGTAGCAAACTGATTCAGTGCCATGTTGTCAAAGATCTTTCTCTTCTAAAATAAAAAAAATAAAAAAAACAACCTCAGGCAAGATGAGACACTTTAAAACTGCCATTAAAAACATAAATGTATGTTTTGTAAATCTTGTAAACCCATATTTTGTTCCCAATAGAACTGTAAAAAATAAAATCAGATGTTAAAACTGAGATGTTTTTTTTTTTTTGTTTTGTCTTGTCCAGCATTTAAGCAAGCAGAATGATGGTCTGGATGGTGTGTTCTGCTGAGCGAATTTACTTTGCCAAGGGGAGCATTGCTGGTATGATGATCCCATCTATTTTCTGGATTTTATTTTATTTCTTTATTTATTTTGTATGATTGTAACACAGAGTTTCTACTGCTGGACCAGACCAGAGAGGACAGAAGCAACAGAAAGAAAAAGGGAAAGAGAAAGAAAACACCTCATAGAGAGAGAGAAAAGAGAGAGATAGAGAGAGAAAGAAAGAAAAAACAGACATTTGCATAAACGTACGCATATACACCCATACACATTTGCCTATATAGACGCATGTACCTACACACTCACACACATAGACACAAACAGGCCAATCTTAGATGTTTATTCCCCCTGCGGAGGACTAGACTATCAAGTGTCAGCACCAAAAACTATCAGGTTAAATATGAATGAGAGACAAAGAAAACAAGAAGTTTTACCATATGATGGAAAATACTAGCTCCTTCTGAATTTGATGGCAGAAACACATGGTGAAAAAGCTGGAACAAGGGTGACAAAATGCTGAAAAAGTATAGCTCAGATATATATAAAGCTAAAATATTTGACAACAAATCAGGCTGACGGGCAGCAGGTTGGTCATGTGACTGGATATAAAAGATGGGCAGAAGGTCAGTCATCTACAACAAACTGTGTCCAAAACTAATTGAGGAACAATTTCTGAAAAAAATGTTCCTCAGTGTAAAATTGCAAAGACTTGAATCCCACTGACTAGAGTAAGTAAGAATGTAAGTGAATAAACCTTTCTTTGTACAGCACTTGTTCAGGGAACAATGCTTGCTGTGCAATCCACAAACACAGGTTTAAGTCATTCTTTGGAAGAAATAAGACATATCTGAACATGAGTCAGCTACGAGTCACCCTCATTAGGCCAAAGCTCATTTAAAATGGCCTGAGGCAAAGTGGAAAACTGTATGAATCAAAATCAGATTTTTTTTTTTTGTAAAGCATGTCCTGTGGGGTATAGAGTAGAAAGACCATGCAGCTTGTTAACAGTGGAGAGTGTAAAAGCCTGCATATCACTGCAGATGGTATAGCTAGTACCTATGGCACGCAGCCTGTATGTATGTGAAGGCTCCATCAATGCTGAAAAGTACACAGAGTATTTAGAGCAACATATCCTGTCATCAAAACTTCTTTTTCAGGGAAGGCTTGAACATTTCAGAAAGACTATACTAAACCACATGCTGCATCCATCACACAACAATGTGGCTTTACAAGAGGACAGTCTGGATACTGAACTGACCTGCCTGCAGACCAATTAAAAAAAATCTGGAGCTTTACGAAACAAAAAAATCTGAGCAGGACTGTTGAGCAGCTAGAATCCTGCATCAGGCAAGAACAGAACTTTGCTCAAACTCCATAACAATTGGTCTCCAATATGCCAGATGTTTATAGATTAAATCGCTATGTCCAACATCAAAGTCAAAATGAGCTAAAATATCCTCATTTTCAACACTTGATAAGGACTTTTGGGAATGATATATGAAAGAAAAGAATGCTTATTTTCTAAATATGCTTAGTCCAATTCAGGGTTAAAAGGAAGCTGGAGCCAACAGTTAACAGACAAGAGGCAAGCAATAAACTGGACAAGTCATCAGTTCGTTACAGAGAGACAAACAGCCATTTGAACTCACACTCATTTTTGAGGAATTCAGTGATCAATGGGTGGTGGGAGGAAACCACTGGAGTACCCAGAGAGAACCCACACACACATGAAGAACATTCAAACTCCACACAAAAAAGCCACTATTCAAACCTCCCCCAGCCAAGGCTTAAAGCAACAATTCTTTTGCCGTGAGGAGGCAGCAGTGCTAAACACCACACTGCCGTGCAGCCCTCACTGTGTATGTTTCGACTTTCATGTATGAGCAGGGGACTAAATATCCACTTCTACACATAGAGCAAATGAAAGTGAAAACCAATCATGCTTTAAATTTTTGAGACTTTCCACATTAGGACTTTTGAACGTGAATACATGCTATTCACAGGGAATTACTTGTAGCAAAAAGGAAGACTAACTTCCTTTTTTAGGAACTGGGAATTTGGAGAGATGAACATTTTATCTCCCATTTGACTAATTTAAGCATCTTGCTCCAAATGATCAGTGAGAGCTTGTGAGAGCTGCCCCATCTCTTAAAAAGCTGCAATGAAAACTAAAATAATTCAACTGCAGGAAACCTTTTAAATTATTGAACTACACTTTCCTTGCAAAGAGGAGGGTAAATGCAAAGCTTCCAGTTGAATTTCTCCCACATTAATAAGTCTTTGTTGGCAGTACAGTAGAAATGGTCTCACTTCTGAAACCATTTCAGAAAGACTGAGCTCTAATCTCATTATTTAATCAGTAGACAAATATACATACATTACTATACAAATAAATGTGCCTTGTCTTGCCTTGTCATATTCATCCACCAACCACATCTTCTAGCAATATTTCATAGATGACAAATTAAATAATGTCATCATTGTTTATATATTATACCAGCTTTTACATGCTGCATGTGCACAGATTAAATGCGTTAAAATCCTTCAGACATAATTCGAGGAAGACTCTTGCATGTTCAGAGTAACCCACATGATAAAACACAATTCTTTAATAGGAATGTTTAATCTGTACCTCAACATAGAGCCATCTTTGAGAGTTGATTCGACCTTTTCCTGGTATATATATACACATTATCTGAATGAACATCTCAGCACTTGTAAACATGTCACAGAGCACAATTGGATGTTAATGGCTTAATTGCTTCAAGCCTTTAAGCTTCAGTAGCTGACGTGCTCCTGGATAATTCATCAAATGTTTTGCTATGATTAGTCACCTGTCTGTAAATGCCATAGTTTAACAGTAAAAAGTGATACAAAAAAGTGATACAATGCCACTTAACCAAAACACACAATGCAATAAAACCTGCAGTGAAGGTTAAATGTAAGGGCCTAGACATGTGGCAGTCATGCTTCTCCACCTTTGTCCTTTCTTTTCAATAGCTGATGTATGAATAGTTGTGGACATGGAAAAGAAAACACCATACTGACTTTTACACTAGTTTTCACAACCGTGTTTTTTTAAATTTATTTCCAAACTTTTCTTTTAATTTATATGTTTAAATTATACGGGGCTTGACTAAAAAAAACAAAAAACACAATAAAACATGCAATTAACACTGAACATCTAAAAATGAAACGATATGCCTCACTCAATCTTAATGGGTTGCAACAACAAAATATGTTAGACATATTAAACAAATAAATGACAGATCATGAAATTTAATACAACTTTAAAAATGTACATGGTTAATGACACCCTGTGAGGAGTTTTTCATAACAGTAATTTACAGAAAACTGCTATAACCATTTCATTTAGAGGACTGTGTCTCAGGTAATTGAATTGACTGGTGTCCTTCATAAAGAATATTGGTATTTATCCAAAGTGCTATTAGCGAGAGCTTGGCTTAAAGAAAAGTCATTGGAAATATGTGGACTGTCAAAACTACAACTTCATAAGGGAAAAGATCAATTAGTTTCACTATACTGAGATGCTTGTTTAGTATGCTGCAAGGAGGTGCAGGAAATCAGTCCTGCCAGCTGCTGTCACCCTCTGGAACAGGAGTTGATTATGAACTAATGATTCATTTTTTTCAAATAAGAGAAAAACGCTGCATAAGCATTTCTTGGGGGGATAAATATAGTATTTTTAATTTCATTTTAATTTAATTTGACTTTATTTCATTATAATGTTAAACTAATAAAAAGTGGTATCAGTTGCCAAAAGACTTGTTACTGTTGATGAAATGGAGATCCACAAAGGTCGCATTTCTTATAAAGAGACACAAAATTAATTTAATTCTTTCTGCACATAAAATTATGCCTTTATACACATCCTTTTTGTTGTTGTTGTTGTTGTTGTCTGTGGCAAGCCACGCACATACAAAAATAATGAGTGGACTTCTTCCCTCACCAATGTTAACCTAGGGGTCAATTTATATTCTATTTATATTATGAACAGATGTTTCTGTACACTATCCGAGCTACACGATTATGGCGTTCCTTGTGTTCTTATCCTGCTTATATCTGTGAGGTGCTGGTTTATATGAATCAAAACCATGTAGTTCACTGATCTTCACTGGCATCTCCATGAGGTCATGGGCTCTAATTCACAACTCAAAAACCATAACTTTAATTACATCTCAGCTTGTTCATTCAGGAAACCAAGGGAATGTACATTCAGCCATATTTTATGCAATATGGAAAAGATATTCAAATGTTTTGTAACAGCAGAATACAATGTTATACACAGATTAAGTTTTTGGAGACTGCATAGTACAATACTGTTTTTTATGTTTTTAGTGCAGGTACAATTTAAAGCTTTGTTTTTCCTTGCATTCTAACCTCACCATTGTATGATGGAATGTGTTTTTGTCTGACTTGTTTGGGTCAAATAAATCCTTGTGACACAGTACCCTCTAGTGGCTGTTGCACCCATGTAATGATGACTGAAAGGTAGTCTAAAACGGGGATCCTCAGTCCAGGTCCTTGAGGACAGGTGTCCTGCAGGTTTTCCAAGCGCCCCAGCTGCAACACACCTGATTCAAATCAATGAGTATTTAGCAGACATATGCACCTGTCTGAGTCTGGTGCATTCCAGCAGGGGCACAAGGAAAATGTACAGAACACTGGGCCTTGAAGACCAGAATTGAGGATCCATCATTTAAAACAATCACAGCAAACAAGACAGAAAAACATACTCACAGACTTTGCCAATACACGGTTTGTCATTTTATTAAACACACATTTTCAAGGCTTATCAATCAAAGATTACTCATAAATTAAAATCTCTTGTAAGATAAGTTTAACCTAATTTTTTACGCAAAGCATTCTTAAGATTGACCTAAACCCTTTTTACTGATTCATTTGCCTTCCTTAATGCTTGTTTGAAATGACTGAACTTGGAAAAGCAAAAGCAGCTGCCATGATGTTTTGCAGGCATATTTGTTCTATTTTTCTTTTTATTTAGTCATTAGAAAATAGGCCATTGCAACATTTTATGAAGGTTAAAAAAGGTTTTCTTCAAGTAATAAGATTCAATAGGTTTCTGTCAGATGGGGCCTAACAGTCACAATAACACATTACAAAAGGGCTGGGTGGATCATTCAAACTATCAATACTATCAGCACCAAGGCCATCAGTATTTTTCAGTACGAGTGTGATGAAATTGATATTTCTCTTGCAGAGGGCTTTGGGAGTGTGTGAATGAGAGCTAGTCAATCGTAGGTTTAGCTTTTCTTTAGCTTATTTGTTTTGGGTCTTTTGTTTTTTTCCTCAAACAAAAGTGTGTGATAAAAAGGAAAAGGACTATTTTCATGTTTTGTTACATTGTTGATGTTGCAATTTAATATTTTTTGTAAACAAAATAAATGTTAGAATTAAACTGTTCACTGTTTTCAGTTTTCTAATAAAAATGTTTTATTAAAAAAAAAGTCTTTGTACTTTATTATCATAATCGTGATCAATACTCAAAGGCAAATGATAAAGCAAACCTGGCAAAAATGTTCATTATCAGAGATATCTCTTTGAGGACTCTGTTACCAGATATCTTCATGTTCATATTTTACTTTACTATATACATAAACACAGCTCTTGGATACTCCCCAAACTGCTGTCCTACAAAACTTGACTCCCTGATTGATCACACTGCAGCCCTATTTTGCATTTCTCTAAAACAAGCAGAATAGACACACACCTTGGTACAACTCAGTCCGCATTCTTGAAACAAACTTCCAGAAAGGGGAGAGAAATTTGAATTTTATTTAATCAAAGTTTACTGTCCTGGAAAAAATAGCTCTTTAATCTGGAAAAAAACATGGCATATAGAACAGCATACTTTTCTTTAGTAAAAGAAGTAAACAGTCAATTCCAGCTTTACTTTTGGCTCCACAGATTGACTGAGAGCCAGAGATCAGATCACTGTTAACAGGGACCCATTAAGATCCAGTAGCTTGGA